>NW_024544088.1:0-66272 GCF_018167655.1 Microtus oregoni | reverse complement strand
GGTTGCTCAGTACTCAGGGTGCTCAGTGCTCAGTACTCAGGGTGCTCAGTGCTCAGTATTCAGGGTGCTCAGTGCTCAGGGTGCTGGGTGCTCAGTCCTCAGGGTGCTGGGTGCTCAGTGCTCGGGGTGCTGGGTGCTCTGTACTCAGGTGCTGGTTGCTCAGTACTCAGGGTGCTGGCTGCTCAGTACTCAGTGTGCTGGGTGCTCAATACTCAGGGTGCTCAGTGCTTGGGGTGCTGGTGCTCAGTACTCGGGGTGCTGTGTGCTCAGGTCTCGGGGTGCTCGGTGCTCAGTACTCAGTGATCAGGGTGCTCAGTGCTCAGTGCTCAGGGTGCTGGGTTCTCAGTGCTCAGGGTGCTGGGTGCTCAGTGCTCAGGGTGCTGGGTGCTCAGTACTCAGGGTGCTGGGTGTTCAGTGCTCGGGGTGCTGGGTGCTCAGTGCTCATTGTGCTGGGTGCTCAGTACTCAGGGTGCTGGGTGCTCAGTGCTCGGGGTGCTGGGTGCTCAGTACTCAGGGTGCTGGGTGCTCAGTACTCAGGGTGCTGTGTGCTCAGTACTCGGGTGCTGGGTGCTCAGTGCTCAGGGTGCTGGGTGCTCAGTGCTCGGGGTGCTGGGTGCTCATTGCTCAGTACTCAGGGTGCTGGGTGCTCATTGATCGGGGTGCTGGGTGCTCAGTGCTCAGTACTCAGGGTGCTGGGTGCTCAGTGCTCAGGGTGCTGGGTGCTCAGTGCTCAGGGTGCTGGGTGCTCAGTGCTTAGGGTGCTGGGTACTCAGTACTCAGTACTCAGGGTGCTGGGTGCTCAGTGCTCGGGGTGCTGGATGCTCAGTACTCAGGGTGCTGGGTGCTCAGTAGTCAGGGTGCTGTGTGCTCAGTACTCGGGTGCTGGGTGCTCAGTGCTCAGGGTGCTCGGTGCTCAGTACTCAGTGATCAGGGTGCTCAGTGCTCAGTGCTCAGGGTGCTGGGTGCTCAGTGCTCAGGGAGCTCGGTGCTCAGTACTCAGGGTGCTGGGTGCTCAGGTCTCGGGGTGCTCGGTGCTCAGTACTCAGTGATCAGGGTGCTCAGTTCTCAGTGCTCAGGGTGCTGGGTTCTCAGTGCTCAGGGTGCTGGGTGCTCAGTGCTCAGGGTGCTGGGTGCTCAGTACTCAGGGTGCTGGGTGCTCAGTGCTCGGGGTGCTGGGTGCTCAGTGCTCATTGTGCTGGGTGCTCAGTACTCAGGGTGCTGGGTGCTCAGTGCTCGGGGTGCTGGGTGCTCAGTACTCAGGGTGCTGGGTGCTCAGTACTCAGGGTGCTGTGTGCTCAGTACTCGGGTGCTGGGTGCTCAGTGCTCAGGGTGCTGGGTGCTCAGTGCTCGGGGTGCTGGGTGCTCAGTGCTCAGTACTCAGGGTGCTGGGTGCTCAGTGCTCGGGGTGCTGGGTGCTCAGTGCTCAGTACTCAGGGTGCTGGGTGCTCAGTGCTCAGGGTGCTGGGTGCTCAGTACTCAGGGTGCTGGGTGCTCAGTGCTCAGGGTGCTGGGTGCTCAGTACTCAGGGTGCTGGGTGCTCAGTGCTCAGGGTGCTCGGTGCTCATTGCTCAGGGTCCTGGGTGCTCAGTACTCAGGGTGCTGGTTGCTCAGTACTCAGGGTGCTCAGTGCACAGTACTCAGGGTGCTCAGTGCTCAGTACTCAGGGTGCTCAGTGCTCAGGGTGCTGGGTGCTCAGTCCTCAGGGTGCTGGGTGCTCAGTACTCGGGGTGCTGGGTGCTCTGTACTCAGGGTGCTGGTTGCTCAGTACTCAGGGTGCTGGCTGCTCAGTACTCAGGGTGCTGGGTGCTCAATACTCAGGGTGCTCAGTGCTTGGTGTGCTGGGTGCAAAGTACTCCGGGTGCTGGGTGCTCAGTTCTCGGGGTGCTCGGTGCTCAGTACTCAGTGATCAGGGTGCTCAGTGCTCAGTGCTCAGGGTGCTGGGTGCTCAGTGCTCAGGGTGCTGGGTGCTCAGTGCTCAGGGTGCTGGGTGCTCAGTACTCAGAGTGCTGGGTGCTCAGTGCTCGGGGTGCTGGGTGCTCAGTGCTCAGGGTGCTGGGTGCTCAGTACTCAGGGTGCTGGGTGCTCAGTACTAGGGGTGCTGGGTGCTCAGTACTCAGGGTGCTGGGTGCTCAGTAGTCAGGGTGCTGTGTGCTCAGTACTCGGGTGCTGGGTGCTCAGTGCTCAGGGTGCTCGGAGCTCAGTACTCAGTGATCAGGGTGCTCAGTGCTCAGTGCTCAGGGTGCTGGGTGCTCAGTGCTCAGGGTGCTCGGTGCTCAGTACTCAGGGTGCTGGGTGCTCAGTGCTCGGGGTGCTCGGTGCTCAGTACGTTGGGTGCTCACTACTCAGGGTGCTGGGTGCTCAGTGCTCAGGGTGTTGGGTGCTCAGTGCTCAGGGTGCTGGGTGCTCAGTGCTCGGGGTGCTGGGTGCTCAGTGCTCAGGGTGCTGGGTTCTCAGTGCTCGGGGAGCTGGATGCTCAGTGCTCGGGGTGCTGGGTGCTCAGTACTCAGGGTGCTGGGTGCTCAGTACTCAGGGTGCTGGGTGCTCAGTACTCGGGTGCTGGGTGCTCAGTGCTCAGGGTGCTGGGTGCTCAGTGCTCGGGGTGCTGGGTGCTCAGTGCTCATGGTGCTGGGTGCTCAGTGCTCGGGGTGCTGGGTGCTCAGTGCTCAGTACTCAGGGTGCTGGGTGCTCAGTGCTCGGGGTGCTGGGTGCTCAGTGATCAGTACTCAGGGTGCTGGGTGCTCAGTGCTCAGGGTGCTGGGTGCTCAGTGCTCAGGGTGCTGGGTGCTCAGTCCTCAGGATGCTGGGTACTCAGTGCTCAGGGTGCTGGGTGCTCAGTACTCAGGGTGCTCAGTGCTCAGTACACGGGGAGCTGGGTGCTCAGTGCTCAGGGTGCTCTCTGCTCAGTACTCGGGGTGCTGGGTGCTCAGTGCTCAGTGCTCGGGGCGCTGGGTGCTCATTCTCGGGGTGCTGGGTGCTCAGTGTTCGGGGTGCTGGGTGCTCAGTACTCAGGGTGCTGGGTGCTCAGTGCTCAGGGTGCTGGGTGCTCAGTACTCCGGGTGCTTGGTGCTCATTGCTCAGGGTGCTGGGTGCTCAGTACTCAGGGTGCTGGGAGCTCAGTGCTCAGGGTGATCGGTGCTCAGTACTCAGAGTGCTCAGTACTCATGGTGCTGGGTGCTCAGTACTCAGGGTGCTGGGTGCTCAGTGCTCAGGGTGCTGGGTGCTCAGTCCTCAGGGTGCTCAGTGCTCAGGTTGCTGGGTGCTCAGTGCTCTGGGTGCTCGGTGCTCAGTACTCAGGGTGCTGAGTGCTCAGTACTCAGGGTGCTGGGTGCTCAGTACTCAGGGTGCTGGGTGCTCAGTGCTCAGGGTGCTGGGTGATCAGTGCTCAGGGTGCTGGGTGCTCAGTGCTCAGGGTGCTGGGTGCTCAGTGCTCAGGGTGCTGGGTGCTCAGTGCTCGGGGTGCTCGGTGCTCAGTACGTTGGGTGCTCACAACTCAGGGTGCTGGGTGCTCAGTGCTCAGGGTGCTGGGTGCTCAGTACTCAGGGTGCTGGTTGCTCAGTACTCAGGGTGCTCAGTGCTCAGTACTCAGGGTGCTCAGTGCTCAGTACTCAGGGTGCTCAGTGCTCAGGGTGCTGGGTGCTCAGTCCTCAGGGTGCTGGGTGCTCAGTGCTCAGGGTGCTCGGTGCTCAGTGCTCAGGGTGCTGGGTGCTCAGTACTCAGGGTGCTGGGTGCTCAGTGCTCGGGGTGCTGGGTGCTCAGTACTCAGGGTGCTGGGTGCTCAGTACTCAGGGTGCTGGGTGCTCAGTGCTCAGGGTGCTGGCTGATCAGTGCTCAGGGTGCTGGGTGCTCAGTGCTCAGGGTGCTGGGTGCTCAGTGCTCGGGGTGCTGGGTGCTCAGTACTGAGGGTGCTGGGTGCTCAGTGCTTGGGGTGCTCGGTGCTCAGTACGTTGGGTGCTCACTACTCAGGGTGCTGGGTGCTCAGTGCTCAGGGTGCTGGGTGCTCAGTGCTCAGGGTGCTCGGTGCTCATTGCTCAGGGTCCTGGGTGCTCAGTACTCAGGGTGCTGGTTGCTCAGTACTCAGGGTGCTCAGTGCTCAGTACTCAGGGTGCTCAGTGCTCAGTATTCAGGGTGCTCAGTGCTCAGGGTGCTGGGTGCTCAGTCCTCAGGGTGCTGGGTGCTCAGTGCTCGGGGTGCTGGGTGCTCTGTACTCAGGGTGCTGGTTGCTCAGTACTCAGGGTGCTGGCTGCTCAGTACTCAGTGTGCTGGGTGCTCAACACTCAGGGTGCTCAGTGCTTGGGGTGCTGGGTGCTCAGTACTCGGGGTGCTGTGTGCTCAGGTCTCGGGGTGCTCGGTGCTCAGTACTCAGTGATCAGGGTGCTCAGTGCTCAGTGCTCAGGGTGCTGGGTTCTCAGTGCTCAGGGTGCTGGGTGCTCAGTGCTCAGGTTGCTGGGTGCTCAGTACTCAGGGTGCTGGGTGTTCAGTGCTCGGGGTGCTGGGTGCTCAGTGCTCATTGTGCTGGGTGCTCAGTACTCAGGGTGCTGGGTGCTCAGTGCTCGGGGTGCTGGGTGCTCAGTACTCAGGGTGCTGGGTGCTCAGTACTCAGGGTGCTGTGTGCTCAGTACTCGGGTGCTGGGTGCTCAGTGCTCAGGGTGCTGGGTGCTCAGTGCTCGGGGTGCTGGGTGCTCATTGCTCAGTACTCAGGGTGCTGGGTGCTCATTGATCGGGGTGCTGGGTGCTCAGTGCTCAGTACTCAGGGTGCTGGGTGCTCAGTGCTCAGGGTGCTGGGTGCTCAGTGCTCAGGGTGCTGGGTGCTCAGTGCTTAGGGTGCTGGGTACTCAGTACTCAGTACTCAGGGTGCTGGGTGCTCAGTGCTCGGGGTGCTGGATGCTCAGTACTCAGGGTGCTGGGTGCTCAGTAGTCAGGGTGCTGTGTGCTCAGTACTCGGGTGCTGGGTGCTCAGTGCTCAGGGTGCTCGGTGCTCAGTACTCAGTGATCAGGGTGCTCAGTGCTCAGTGCTCAGGGTGCTGGGTGCTCAGTGCTCAGGGAGCTCGGTGCTCAGTACTCAGGGTGCTGGGTGCTCAGTGCTCGGGGTGCTCGGTGCTCAGTACGTTGGGTGCACACTACTCAGGGTGCTGGGTGCTCAGTGCTCAGGGTGCTGGGTGCTCAGTGCTCAGGGTGCTGGGTGCTCAGTGCTCGGGGTGCTGGGTGCTCAGTGCTCAGGGTGCTGGGTTCTCAGTGCTCGGGGAGCTGGATGCTCAGTGCTCGGGGTGCTGGGTGCTCAGTACTCAGGGTGCTGGGTGCTCAGTACTCAGGGTGCTGGGTGCTCAGTACTCGGGTGCTGGGTGCTCAGTGCTCAGGGTGCTGGGTGCTCAGTGCTCGGGGTGCTGGGTGCTCAGTGCTCAGGGTGCTGGGTGCTCAGTGCTCGGGGTGCTGGGTGCTCTGTGCTCAGTACTCAGGGTGCTGGGTGCTCAGTGCTCGGGGTGCTGGGTGCTCAGTGATCAGTACTCAGGGTGCTGGGTGCTCAGTGCTCAGGGTGCTGGGTGCTCAGTGCTCAGGGTGCTGGGTGCTCAGTCCTCAGGATGCTGGGTACTCAGTGCTCAGGGTGCTGGGTGCTCAGTACTCAGGGTGCTCAGTGCTCAGTACTCGGGGTGCTGGGTGCTCAGTGCTCAGGGTGCTCACTGCTCTGTACTCGGGGTGCTGGGTGCTCAGTACTCAGGGTGCTGGGTGCTCAGTGCTCAGGGTGCTGGCTGATCAGTGCTCAGGGTGCTGGGTGCTCAGTGCTCAGGGTGCTGGGTGCTCAGTGCTCGGGGTGCTGGGTGCTCAGTGCTCAGGGTGCTGGGTGCTCAGTGCTTGGGGTGCTCGGTGCTCAGTATGTTGGGTGCTCACTACTCAGGGTGCTGGGTGCTCAGTGCTCAGGGTGCTGGGTGCTCAGTGCTCAGGGTGCTCGGTGCTCATTGCTCAGGGTCCTGGGTGCTCAGTACTCAGGGTGCTGGTTGCTCAGTGCTTGGGGTGCTCGGTGCTCAGTATGTTGGGTGCTCACTACTCAGGGTGCTCAGTGCTCAGTACTCAGGGTGCTCAGTGCTCAGTACTCAGGGTGCTCAGTGCTCAGGGTGCTGGGTGCTCAGTCCTCAGGGTGCTGGCTGCTCAGTACTCAGGGTGCTGGGTGCTCAGTGCTCAGGGTGCTGGGTGCTCAGTACTCAGGGTGCTGGTTGCTCAGTACTCAGGGTGCTCAGTGCTCAGTACTCAGGGTGCTCAGTGCTCAGTACTCAGGGTGCTCAGTGCTCAGGGTGCTGGGTGCTCAGTCCTCAGGGTGCTGGCTGCTCAGTACTCAGGGTGCTGGGTGCTCAATACTCAGGGTGCTCAGTGCTTGGGGTGCTGGGTGCTCAGTACTCCGGGTGCTGTGTGCTCAGTTCTCGGGGTGCTCAGTGCTCAGTACTCAGAGATCAGGGTGCTCAGTGCTCAGTGCTCAGGGTGCTGGGTGCTCAGTGCTCAGGGTGCTGGGTGCTCAGTGCTCAGGGTGCTGGGTGCTCAGTACTCGGGTGCTGGGTGCTCAGGGTGCTGGGTGCTCAGTGCTCGGGGTGCTGGGTGCTCAGTGCTCAGTACTCAGGGTGCTGGGTGCTCAGTGCTCGGGGTGCTGGGTGCTCAGTGCTCAGTACTCAGGGTGCTGGGTGCTCAGTGCTCAGGGTGCTGGGTGCTCAGTGCTCAGGGTGTTGGGTGCTCAGTGCTCAGGGTGCTGGGTACTCAGTGCTCAGGGTGCTGCGTGCTCAGTACTCAGGGTGCTCAGTGCTCAGTACTCGGGGTGCTGGGTGCTCAGTGCTCGGGTGCTGCGTGCTCAGTGCTCAGTACTCAGGGTGCTGGGTGCTCAGTGCTCAGGGTGCTGGGTGCTCAGTGCTCAGGGCGCTCGGTGCTCAGTGCTCAGGGTGCTGGGTACTCAGTGCTCAGGGTGCTCGGTGCTCAGTGCTCAGGGTGCTCAGTGCTCGGGGTGCTCGGAGCTCAGTACTCAGGGTGCTGGGTGCTCAGTGCTCGGGGTGCTCGGTGCTCAGTACTCAGGGTGCTGGGTGCTCACTGCTCGGGGTGCTGGGTGCTCAGTGCTCAGTACTCAGGGTGCTGGGTGCTCAGTGCTCAGGGTGCTGTGTGCTCAGTGCTCAGGGTGCTGGGTGCTCAGTGCTCAGGGTGCTGGGTACACAGTGCTCAGGGTGCTGGGTGCTCAGTACTCAGGGTGCTGGGTGCTCAGTACTCAGGGTGCTGGGTGCTCAGTGCTCGGGGTGCTATGTGCTCAGTGCTCGCGGTGGTGGGTGCTCAGTGCTCAGGGTGCTCGGTGCTCAGTGCTCAGGGTGCTGGGTGCTCAGTACTCCGGGTGCTGGGTGCTCAGTGCTCGGGTGCTAAGTGCTCAGTACTCAGTGTCCTGGGTGCTCAGTACTCAGGGTGCTGGGTGCTCAGTGCTCAGGGTGCTGGCTGATCAGTGCTCAGGGTGCTGGGTGCTCAGTGCTCAGGGTGCTGGGTGCTCAGTGCTCGGGGTGCTGGGTGCTCAGTACTCAGGGTGCTGGGTGCCCAGTGCTTGGGATGCTCGGTGCTCAGTACGTTGGGTGCTCACTACTCAGGGTGCTGGGTGCTCAGTGCTCAGGGTGCTGGGTGCTCAGTGCTCAGGGTGCTCGGTGCTCATTGCTCAGGGTCCTGGGTGCTCAGTACTCATTGTGCTGGTTGCTCAGTACTCAGGGTGCTCAGTGCTCAGTACTCAGGGTGCTCAGTGCTCAGTACTCAGGGTGCTCATTGCTCAGGGTGCTGGGTGCACAGTCCTCATGGTGCTGGGTGCTCAGTGCTCGTGGTGCTGGGTGCTCTGTACTCAGGGTGCTGGTTGCTCAGTACTCAGGGTGCTGGCTGCTCAGTACTCAGGGTGCTGGGTGCTCAATACTCAGGGTGCTCAGTGCTTGGGGTGCTGGGTGCTCAGTACTCCGGTTGCTGTGTGCTCAGTTCTCGGGGTGCTCGGTGCTCAGTACTCAGTGATCAGGGTGCTCAGTGCTCAGTGCTCAGGGTGCTGGGTGCTCAGTGCTCAGGGTGCTGGGTGCTCAGTGCTCAGGGTGCTGGGTGCTCAGTACTCAGGGTGCTGGGTGCTCGGTGCTCGGGGTGCTGGGTGCTCAGTGCTCAGTGTGCTGGGTGCTCAGTACTCAGGGTGCTGGGTGCTCAGTGCTCGGGGTGCTGGGTGCTCAGTACTCAGGGTGCTGGGTGCTCAGTACTCAGGGTGCTGAGTGCTCAGTGCTCAGTACTCAGGGTGCTGGGTGCTCAGTGCTCGGGGTGCTGGGTGCTCAGTGCTCGGGGTGCTGGGTGCTCAGTGCTCAGTACTCAGGGTGCTGGGTGCTCAGTGCTCGGGGTGCTGGGTGCTCACTGATCAGTACTCAGGGTGCTGGGTGCTCAGTGCTCAGGGTGCTGGGTGCTCAGTGCTCAGGGTGCTGGGTGCTCAGTCCTCAGGATGCTGGGTACTCAGTGCTCAGGGTGCTGGGTGCTCAGTACTCAGGGTGCTCACTGCTCAGTACTCGGGGTGCTGGGTGCTCAGTGCTCAGTGCTCGGGGTGCTGGGTGCTCATTCTCGGGGTGCTGGGTGCTCAGTGTTCGGGGTGCTGGGTGCTCATTACTCAGGGTGCTGGGTGCTCAGTGCTCAGGGTGCTGGGTGCTCAGTACTCCGGGTGCTTGGTGCTCATTGCTCAGGGTGCTGGGTGCTCAGTACTCAGGGTGCTGGGAGCTCAGTGCTCAGGGTGATCGGTGCTCAGTACTCAGAGTGCTCAGTACTCATGGTGCTGGGTGCTCAGTACTCAGGGTGCTGGGTGCTCAGTGCTCAGGGTGCTGGGTGCTCAGTCCTCAGGGTGCTCAGTGCTCAGGTTGCTGGGTGCTCAGTGCTCTGGGTGCTCGGTGCTCAGTACTCAGGGTGCTGAGTGCTCAGTACTCAGGGTGCTGGGTGCTCAGTACTCAGGGTGCTGGGTGCTCAGTGCTCAGGGTGCTGGGTGATCAGTGCTCAGGGTGCTGGGTGCTCAGTGCTCAGGGTGCTGGGTGCTCAGTGCTCGGGGTGCTGGGTGCTCAGTACTCAGGGTGCTGGGTGCTCAGTGCTCGGGGTGCTCGGTGCTCAGTACGTTGGGTGCTCACAACTCAGGGTGCTGGGTGCTCAGTGCTCAGGGTGCTGGGTGCTCAGTACTCAGGGTGCTGGTTGCTCAGTACTCAGGGTGCTCAGTGCTCAGTACTCAGGGTGCTCAGTGCTCAGTACTCAGGTTGCTCAGTGCTCAGGGTGCTGAGTGCTCAGTCCTCAGGGTGCTGGGTGCTCAGTGCTCAGGGTGCTCGGTGCTCAGTGCTCACGGTGCTGGGTGCTCAGTACTCAGGGTGCTGGGTGCTCAGTGCTCGGTGTGCTGGGTGCTCAGTACTCAGGGTGCTGGGTGCTCAGTACTCAGGGTGCTGGGTGTCCGTGCTCAGGGTGCTTGCTGATCAGTGCTCAGGGTGCTGGGTGCTCAGTGCTCAGGGTGCTGGGTGCTCAGTGCTCGGGGTGCTGGGTGCTCAGTACTGAGGGTGCTGGGTGCTCAGTGCTTGGGGTGCTCGGTGCTCAGTACGTTGGGTGCTCACTACTCAGGGTGCTGGGTGCTCAGTGCTCACGGTGCTGGGTGCTCAGTGCTCAGGGTGCTCGGTGCTCATTGCTCAGGGTCCTGGGTGCTCAGTACTCAGGGTGCTGGTTGCTCAGTACTCAGGGTGCTCAGTGCTCAGTACTCAGGGTGCTCAGTGCTCAGTACTCAGGGTGCTCAGTGCTCAGGGTGCTGGGTGCTCAGTCCTCAGGGTGCTGGGTGCTCAGTGCTCGGGGTGCTGGGTGCTCTGTACTCAGGGTGCTGGTTGCTCAGTACTCAGGGTGCTGGCTGCTCAGTACTCAGGGTGCTGGGTGCTCAATACTCAGGGTGCTCAGTGCTTGGGGTGCTGGGTGCTCAGTACTCCGTGTGCTGTGTGCTCAGGTCTCGGGGTGCTCGGTGCTCAGTACTCAGTGATCAGGGTGCTCAGTTCTCAGTGCTCAGGGTGCTGGGTTCTCAGTGCTCAGGGTGCTGGGTGCTCAGTGCTCAGGGTGCTGGGTGCTCAGTACTCAGGGTGCTGGGTGCTCAGTGCTCGGGGTGCTGGGTGCTCAGTGCTCATTGTGCTGGGTGCTCAGTACTCAGGGTGCTGGGTGCTCAGTGCTCGGGGTGCTGGGTGCTCAGTACTCAGGGTGCTGGGTGCTCAGTACTCAGGGTGCTGTGTGCTCAGTACTCGGGTGCTGGGTGCTCAGTGCTCAGGGTGCTGGGTGCTCAGTGCTCGGGGTGCTGGGTGCTCAGTGCTCAGTACTCAGGGTGCTGGGTGCTCAGTGCTCGGGGTGCTGGGTGCTCAGTGCTCAGTACTCAGGGTGCTGGGTGCTCAGTGCTCAGGGTGCAGGGTGCTCAGTACTCAGGGTGCTGGGTGCTCAGTGCTCAGGGTGCTGGGTGCTCAGTACTCAGGGTGCTGGGTGCTCAGTGCTCAGGGTGCTCGGTGCTCATTGCTCAGGGTCCTGGGTGCTCAGTACTCAGGGTGCTGGTTGCTCAGTACTCCGGGTGCTCAGTGCACAGTACTCAGGGTGCTCAGTGCTCAGTACTCAGGGTGCTCAGTGCTCAGGGTGCTGGGTGCTCAGTCCTCAGGGTGCTGGGTGCTCAGTACTCGGGGTGCTGGGTGCTCTGTACTCAGGGTGCTGGTTGCTCAGTACTCAGGGTGCTGGCTGCTCAGTACTCAGGGTGCTGGGTGCTCAATACTCAGGGTGCTCAGTGCTTGGTGTGCTGGGTGCAAAGTACTCCGGGTGCTGGGTGCTCAGTTCTCGGGGTGCTCGGTGCTCAGTACTCAGTGATCAGGGTGCTCAGTGCTCAGTGCTCAGGGTGCTGGGTGCTCAGTGCTCAGGGTGCTGGGTGCTCAGTGCTCAGGGTGCTGGGTGCTCAGTACTCAGAGTGCTGGGTGCTCAGTGCTCGGGGTGCTGGGTGCTCAGTGCTCAGGGTGCTGGGTGCTCAGTACTCAGGGTGCTGGGTGCTCAGTACTAGGGGTGCTGGGTGCTCAGTACTCAGGGTGCTGGGTGCTCAGTAGTCAGGGTGCTGTGTGCTCAGTACTCGGGTGCTGGGTGCTCAGTGCTCAGGGTGCTCGGAGCTCAGTACTCAGTGATCAGGGTGCTCAGTGCTCAGTGCTCAGGGTGCTGGGTGCTCAGTGCTCAGGGTGCTCGGTGCTCAGTACTCAGGGTGCTGGGTGCTCAGTGCTCGGGGTGCTCGGTGCTCAGTACGTTGGGTGCTCACTACTCAGGGTGCTGGGTGCTCAGTGCTCAGGGTGCTGGGTGCTCAGTGCTCAGGGTGCTGGGTGCTCAGTGCTCGGGGTGCTGGGTGCTCAGTGCTCAGGGTGCTGGGTTCTCAGTGCTCGGGGAGCTGGATGCTCAGTGCTCGGGGTGCTGGGTGCTCAGTACTCAGGGTGCTGGGTGCTCAGTACTCAGGGTGCTGGGTGCTCAGTACTCGGGTGCTGGGTGCTCAGTGCTCAGGGTGCTGGGTGCTCAGTGCTCGGGGTGCTGGGTGCTCAGTGCTCAGGGTGCTGGGTGCTCAGTGCTCGGGGTGCTGGGTGCTCAGTGCTCAATACTCAGGGTGCTGGGTGCTCAGTGCTTGGGGTGCTGGGTGCTCAGTGATCAGTACTCAGGGTGCTGGGTGCTCAGTGCTCAGGGTGCTGGGTGCTCAGTGCTCAGGGTGCTGGGTGCTCAGTTCTCAGGATGCTGGGTACTCAGTGCTCAGGGTGCTGGGTGCTCAGTACTCAGGGTGCTCAGTGCTCAGTACTCGGGGAGCTGGGTGCTCAGTGCTCAGGGTGCTCTCTGCTCAGTACTCGGGGTGCTGGGTGCTCAGTGCTCAGTGCTCGGGGCGCTGGGTGCTCATTCTCGGGGTGCTGGGTGCTCAGTGTTCGGGGTGCTGGGTGCTCAGTACTCAGGGTGCTGGGTGCTCAGTGCTCAGGGTGCTGGGTGCTCAGTACTCCGGGTGCTTGGTGCTCATTGCTCAGGGTGCTGGGTGCTCAGTACTCAGGGTGCTGGGAGCTCAGTGCTCAGGGTGATCGGTGCTCAGTACTCAGAGTGCTCAGTACTCATGGTGCTGGGTGCTCAGTACTCAGGGTGCTGGGTGCTCAGTGCTCAGGGTGCTGGGTGCTCAGTCCTCAGGGTGCTCAGTGCTCAGGTTGCTGGGTGCTCAGTGCTCTGGGTGCTCGGTGCTCAGTACTCAGGGTGCTGAGTGCTCAGTACTCAGGGTGCTGGGTGCTCAGTACTCAGGGTGCTGGGTGCTCAGTGCTCAGGGTGCTGGGTGATCAGTGCTCAGGGTGCTGGGTGCTCAGTGCTCAGGGTGCTGGGTGCTCAGTGCTCAGGGTGCTGGGTGCTCAGTGCTCGGGGTGCTCGGTGCTCAGTACGTTGGGTGCTCACAACTCAGGGTGCTGGGTGCTCAGTGCTCAGGGTGCTGGGTGCTCAGTACTCAGGGTGCTGGTTGCTCAGTACTCAGGGTGCTCAGTGCTCAGTACTCAGGGTGCTCAGTGCTCAGTACTCAGGGTGCTCAGTGCTCAGGGTGCTGGGTGCTCAGTCCTCAGGGTGCTGGGTGCTCAGTGCTCAGGGTGCTCGGTGCTCAGTGCTCAGGGTGCTGGGTGCTCAGTACTCAGGGTGCTGGGTGCTCAGTGCTCGGGGTGCTGGGTGCTCAGTACTCAGGGTGCTGGGTGCTCAGTACTCAGGGTGCTGGGTGCTCAGTGCTCAGGGTGCTGGCTGATCAGTGCTCAGGGTGCTGGGTGCTCAGTGCTCAGGGTGCTGGGTGCTCAGTGCTCGGGGTGCTGGGTGCTCAGTACTGAGGGTGCTGGGTGCTCAGTGCTTGGGGTGCTCGGTGCTCAGTACGTTGGGTGCTCACTACTCAGGGTGCTGGGTGCTCAGTGCTCAGGGTGCTGGGTGCTCAGTGCTCAGGGTGCTCGGTGCTCATTGCTCAGGGTCCTGGGTGCTCAGTACTCAGGGTGCTGGTTGCTCAGTACTCAGGGTGCTCAGTGCTCAGTACTCAGGGTGCTCAGTGCTCAGTATTCAGGGTGCTCAGTGCTCAGGGTGCTGGGTGCTCAGTCCTCAGGGTGCTGGGTGCTCAGTGCTCGGGGTGCTGGGTGCTCTGTACTCAGGGTGCTGGTTGCTCAGTACTCAGGGTGCTGGCTGCTCAGTACTCAGGGTGCTGGGTGCTCAATACTCAGGGTGCTCAGTGCTTGGGGTGCTGGGTGCTCAGTACTCGGGGTGCTGTGTGCTCAGGTCTCGGGGTGCTCGGTGCTCAGTACTCAGTGATCAGGGTGCTCAGTGCTCAGTGCTCAGGGTGCTGGGTTCTCAGTGCTCAGGGTGCTGGGTGCTCAGTGCTCAGGGTGCTGGGTGCTCAGTACTCAGGGTGCTGGGTGTTCAGTGCTCGGGGTGCTGGGTGCTCAGTGCTCATTGTGCTGGGTGCTCAGTACTCAGGGTGCTGGGTGCTCAGTGCTCGGGGTGCTGGGTGCTCAGTACTCAGGGTGCTGGGTGCTCAGTACTCAGGGTGCTGTGTGCTCAGTACTCGGGTGCTGGGTGCTCAGTGCTCAGGGTGCTGGGTGCTCAGTGCTCGGGGTGCTGGGTGCTCATTGCTCAGTACTCAGGGTGCTGGGTGCTCATTGCTCGGGGTGCTGGGTGCTCAGTGCTCAGTACTCAGGGTGCTGCCTGCTCAGTGCTCAGGGTGCTGGGTGCTCAGTGCTCAGGGTGCTGGGTGCTCAGTGCTTAGGGTGCTGGGTACTCAGTACTCAGTACTCAGGGTGCTGGGTGCTCAGTGCTCGGGGTGCTGGATGCTCAGTACTCAGGGTGCTGGGTGCTCAGTAGTCAGGGTGCTGTGTGCTCAGTACTCGGGTGCTGGGTGCTCAGTGCTCAGGGTGCTCGGTGCTCAGTACTCAGTGATCAGGGTGCTCAGTGCTCAGTGCTCAGGGTGCTGGGTGCTCAGTGCTCAGGGTGCTCGGTGCTCAGTACTCAGGGTGCTGGGTGCTCAGTGCTCGGGGTGCTCGGTGCTCAGTACGTTGGGTGCACACTACTCAGGGTGCTGGGTGCTCAGTGCTCAGGGTGCTGGGTGCTCAGTGCTCAGGGTGCTGGGTGCTCAGTGCTCGGGGTGCTGGGTGCTCAGTGCTCAGGGTGCTGGGTTCTCAGTGCTCGGGGAGCTGGATGCTCAGTGCTCGGGGTGCTGGGTGCTCAGTACTCAGGGTGCTGGGTGCTCAGTACTCAGGGTGCTGGGTGCTCAGTACTCGGGTGCTGGGTGCTCAGTGCTCAGGGTGCTGGGTGCTCAGTGCTCGGGGTGCTGGGTGCTCAGTGCTCAGGGTGCTGGGTGCTCAGTGCTCGGGGTGCTGGGTGCTCTGTGCTCAGTACTCAGGGTGCTGGGTGCTCAGTGCTCGGGGTGCTGGGTGCTCAGTGATCAGTACTCAGGGTGCTGGGTGCTCAGTGCTCAGGGTGCTGGGTGCTCAGTGCTCAGGGTGCTGGGTGCTCAGTCCTCAGGATGCTGGGTACTCAGTGCTCAGGGTGCTGGGTGCTCAGTACTCAGGGTGCTCAGTGCTCAGTACTCGGGGTGCTGGGTGCTCAGTGCTCAGGGTGCTCACTGCTCTGTACTCGGGGTGCTGGGTGCTCAGTGCTCAGTGCTCGGGGTGCTGGGTGCTCATTCTCGGGGTGCTGGGTGCTCAGTGTTCGGGGTGCTGGGTGCTCAGTACTCAGGGTGCTGGGTGCTCAGTGCTCAGGGTGCTGGATGCTCAGTGCTCAGTACTCAGGGTGCTGGGTGCTCAGTGCTCAGGGTGCTGTGTGCTCAGTGCTCAGGGTGCTGGGTGCTCAGTGCTCAGGGTGCTGGGTACTCAGTGCTCAGGGTGCTGGGTGCTCAGTACTCAGGGTGCTGGGTGCTCAGTGCTCGGGGTGCTATGTGCTCAGTGCTCGCGGTGCTGGGTGCTCAGTGCTCAGGGTGCTCGGTGCTCAGTGCTCAGGGTGCTGGGTGCTCAGTACTCAGGGTGCTGGGTGCACAGTGCTCGGGGTGCTGGGTGCTCAGTACTCAGGGTGCTGGGTGCTCAGTACTCAGGGTGCTGGGTGCTCAGTGCTCAGGGTGCTGGCTGATCAGTGCTCAGGGTGCTGGGTGCTCAGTGCTCAGGGTGCTGGGTGCTCAGTGCTCGGGGTGCTGGGTGCTCAGTGCTCAGGGTGCTGGGTGCTCAGTGCTTGGGGTGCTCGGTGCTCAGTATGTTGGGTGCTCACTACTCAGGGTGCTGGGTGCTCAGTGCTCAGGGTGCTGGGTGCTCAGTGCTCAGGGTGCTCGGTGCTCATTGCTCAGGGTCCTGGGTGCTCAGTACTCAGGGTGCTGGTTGCTCAGTGCTTGGGGTGCTCGGTGCTCAGTATGTTGGGTGCTCACTACTCAGGGTGCTCAGTGCTCAGTACTCAGGGTGCTCAGTGCTCAGTACTCAGGGTGCTCAGTGCTCAGGGTGCTGGGTGCTCAGTCCTCAGGGTGCTGGCTGCTCAGTACTCAGGGTGCTGGGTGCTCAGTGCTCGGGGTGCTGGGTGCTCAGTACTCAGGGTGCTGGTTGCTCAGTACTCAGGGTGCTCAGTGCTCAGTACTCAGGGTGCTCAGTGCTCAGTACTCAGGGTGCTCAGTGCTCAGGGTGCTGGGTGCTCAGTCCTCAGGGTGCTGGCTGCTCAGTACTCAGGGTGCTGGGTGCTCAATACTCAGGGTGCTCAGTGCTTGGGGTGCTGGGTGCTCAGTACTCCGGGTGCTGTGTGCTCAGTTCTCGGGGTGCTCGGTGCTCAGTACTCAGAGATCAGGGTGCTCAGTGCTCAGTGCTCAGGGTGCTGGGTGCTCAGTGCTCAGGGTGCTGGGTGCTCAGTGCTCAGGGTGCTGGGTGCTCAGTACTCGGGTGCTGGGTGCTCAGGGTGCTGGGTGCTCAGTGCTCGGGGTGCTGGGTGCTCAGTGCTCAGTACTCAGGGTGCTGGGTGCTCAGTGCTCGGGGTGCTGGGTGCTCAGTGCTCAGTACTCAGGGTGCTGGGTGCTCAGTGCTCAGGGTGCTGGGTGCTCAGTGCTCAGGGTGTTGGGTGCTCAGTGCTCAGGGTGCTGGGTACTCAGTGCTCAGGGTGCTGCGTGCTCAGTACTCAGGGTGCTCAGTGCTCAGTACTCGGGGTGCTGGGTGCTCAGTGCTCGGGTGCTGCGTGCTCAGTGCTCAGTACTCAGGGTGCTGGGTGCTCAGTGCTCAGGGTGCTGGGTGCTCAGTGCTCAGGGCGCTCGGTGCTCAGTGCTCAGGGTGCTGGGTACTCAGTGCTCAGGGTGCTCGGTGCTCAGTGCTCAGGGTGCTCAGTGCTCGGGGTGCTCGGAGCTCAGTACTCAGGGTGCTGGGTGCTCAGTGCTCGGGGTGCTCGGTGCTCAGTACTCAGGGTGCTGGGTGCTCACTGCTCGGGGTGCTGGGTGCTCAGTGCTCAGTACTCAGGGTGCTGGGTGCTCAGTGCTCAGGGTGCTGTGTGCTCAGTGCTCAGGGTGCTGGGTGCTCAGTGCTCAGGGTGCTGGGTACACAGTGCTCAGGGTGCTGGGTGCTCAGTACTCAGGGTGCTGGGTGCTCAGTACTCAGGGTGCTGGGTGCTCAGTGCTCGGGGTGCTATGTGCTCAGTGCTCGCGGTGGTGGGTGCTCAGTGCTCAGGGTGCTCGGTGCTCAGTGCTCAGGGTGCTGGGTGCTCAGTACTCCGGGTGCTGGGTGCTCAGTGCTCGGGGTGCTAAGTGCTCAGTACTCAGTGTCCTGGGTGCTCAGTACTCAGGGTGCTGGGTGCTCAGTGCTCAGGGTGCTGGCTGATCAGTGCTCAGGGTGCTGGGTGCTCAGTGCTCAGGGTGCTGGGTGCTCAGTGCTCGGGGTGCTGGGTGCTCAGTACTCAGGGTGCTGGGTGCTCAGTGCTTGGGATGCTCGGTGCTCAGTACGTTGGGTGCTCACTACTCAGGGTGCTGGGTGCTCAGTGCTCAGGGTGCTGGGTGCTCAGTGCTCAGGGTGCTCGGTGCTCATTGCTCAGGGTCCTGGGTGCTCAGTACTCATTGTGCTGGTTGCTCAGTACTCAGGGTGCTCAGTGCTCAGTACTCAGGGTGCTCAGTGCTCAGTACTCAGGGTGCTCATTGCTCAGGGTGCTGGGTGCACAGTCCTCATGGTGCTGGGTGCTCAGTGCTCGTGGTGCTGGGTGCTCTGTACTCAGGGTGCTGGTTGCTCAGTACTCAGGGTGCTGGCTGCTCAGTACTCAGGGTGCTGGGTGCTCAATACTCAGGGTGCTCAGTGCTTGGGGTGCTGGCTGCTCAGTACTCCGGGTGCTGTGTGCTCAGTTCTCGGGGTGCTCGGTGCTCAGTACTCAGTGATCAGGGTGCTCAGTGCTCAGTGCTCAGGGTGCTGGGTGCTCAGTGCTCAGGGTGCTGGGTGCTCAGTGCTCAGGGTGCTGGGTGCTCAGTACTCAGGGTGCTGGGTGCTCGGTGCTCGGGGTGCTGGGTGCTCAGTGCTCAGTGTGCTGGGTGCTCAGTACTCAGGGTGCTGGGTGCTCAGTGCTCGGGGTGCTGGGTGCTCAGTACTCAGGGTGCTGGGTGCTCAGTACTCAGGGTGCTGAGTGCTCAGTACTCGGGTGCTGGGTGCTCAGTGCTCAGGGTGCTGGGTGCTCAGTGCTCGGGGTGTTGGGTGCTCAGTGCTCAGTACTCAGGGTGCTGGGTGCTCAGTGCTCGGGGTGCTGGGTGCTCAGTGCTCAGTACTCAGGGTGCTGGGTGCTCAGTGCTCAGGGTGCTGGGTGCTCAGTACTCAGGGTGCTCAGTGCTCAGTACTCGGCGTGCTGGGTGCTCAGTGCTCGGGGTGCTGGGTGCTCAGTGCTCAGTACTCAGGGTGCTGGGTGCTCAGTGCTCAGGGTGCTGGGTGCTCAGTGCTCAGGGCGCTGGGTGCTCAGTGCTCAGGGTGCTGGGTACTCAGTGCTCAGGGTGCTCGGTGCTCAGTGCTCAGGGTGCTCAGTGCTCGGGGTGCTCGAGCTCAGTACTCAGGATGCTGGGTGCTCAGTGCTCGGGGTGCTCGGTGCTCAGTAGTCAGGGTGCTGGGTGCTCACTGCTCTGGGTGCTGGGTGCTCAGTGCTCAGTACTCAGGGTGCTGGGTGCTCAGTGCTCAGGGTGCTGGGTACTCAGTGCTCAGGGTGCTGGGTGCTCAGTACTCAGGGTGCTGGGTGCTCAGTACTCAGGGTGCTGGGTGCTCAGTGCTCGGGGTGCTATGTGCTCAGTGCTCGCGGTGCTGGGTGCTCAGTGCTCGGGGTGCTCGGTGCTCAGTACTCAGGGTGCTGGGTGCTCAGTGCTCGAGGTGCTCAGTACTCAGGGTGCTGTGTGTTCAGTGCTCAGGGTGCTGGGTGCTCAGTACTCAGGGTTCTCGGTGCTTAGTACTCAGGTTGCTGGGTGCTCAGTACTCCGGGTGCTGGGTGCTCAGTGCTAAAGGTGTTGGGTGCTCAGTACTCAGGGTGCTCATTGCTCAGGGTGCAGGGTGCTCAGTACTCAGGGTGCTGGGTGCTCAGTACTCAGGGTGCACGGTGCTCGGGGCGCTGGGTGCTCAGTGCTCAGGGTGCTCGGAGCTCAGTACTCAGGGTGCTGGGTGCTCAGTGCTCAGGGTGCTCAGTGCTCAGTACTCAGGGTGCTGGGTGCTCAGTGCTCGGGGTGCTCGGTGCTCAGTACGTTGGGTGCTCACTACTCAGGGTGCTGGGTGCTCAGTGCTCAGGGTGCTGGGTGCTCAGTGCTCAGGGTGCTGGGTGCTCAGTGCTCAGGGTGCTGGGTGATCAGGGTGCTGGGTGCTCAGTGCTCAGGGTGCTGGGTGCTCAGTGCTCAGGGTGCTCGGTGCTCAGTACTCAGGGTGCTGGGTGCTCAGTGCTCGGGGTGCTGGGTGCTCAGTGCTCAGGGTGCTGGGTGCTCAGTACTCAGGGTGCTGGGTGCTCAGTACTCGGAGTGCTGGGTGCTCAGTACTCAGGGTGCTGGGTGCTCAGTACTCAGGGTGCTGTGTGCTCAGTACTCGGGTGCTGGGTGCTCAGTGCTCAGGGTGCTGGGTGCTCAGTGCTCGGGGTGCTGGGTGCTCAGTGCTCAGTACTCAGGGTGCTGGGTGCTCAGTGCTCGGGGTGCTGGGTGCTCAGTGCTCAGTACTCAGGGTGCTGGGTGCTCAGTGCTCAGGTTCCTGGGTGCTCAGTGCTCAGGGTGCTGGGTGCTCAGTGCTCAGGGTGCTGGGTGCTCAGTACTCGGGGTGCTCGGTGCTCAGTGCTCAGGGTGCTGAGTGCTCAGTACTCAGGGTGCTGGGTACTCAGTTCTCAGGGTGCTCGGTGCTCAGTACTCGGGGTGCTGGGTGCTCATTCTCGGGGTGCTGGGCGCTCAGTGTTCGGGGTGCTGGGTGCTCAGTACTCAGGGTGCTGGGTGCTTAGTGCTCAGGGTGCTTGATGCTCATTGCTCAGTGTGCTGGGTGCTCAGTACTCAGGGTGCTGGGAGCTCAGTGCTCAGGGTGATCGGTGCTCAGTACTCAGAGTGCTCAGTACTCATGGTGCTGGGTGCTCAGTGCTCGGGGTGCTGGGTGCTCAGTACTGAGGGTGCTTTGGGTTCTGGGTGCTCAGTGCTCAGGGTGCTGGGTGCTCAGTACTCAGGGTGCTGGTTGCTCAGTACTCAGGGTGTTCAGTGCTCAGTACTCAGGGTGCTCAGTGCTCAGTACTCAGGGTGCTCAGTGCTCAGGGTGCTGGGTGCTCAGTCCTCAGGGTGCTGGGTGCTCAGTGCTCAGGGTGCTCGGTGCTCAGTGCTCAGGGTGCTGGGTGCTCAGTACTCAGGGTGCTGGGTGCTCAGTGCTCGGGGTGCTGGGTGCTCAGTACTCAGGGTGCTGGGTGCTCAGTACTCAGGGTGCAGGGTGCTCAGTGCTCAGGGCGCTGGGTGATCAGTGCTCAGGGTGCTGGGTGCTCAGTGCTCAGGGTGCTGGGTGCTCAGTGCTCGGGGTGCTGGGTGCTCAGTACTCAGGGTGCTGGGTGCTCAGTGCTTGGGGTGCTCGGTGCTCAGTACGTTGGGTGCTCACTACTCAGGGTGCTTTGTGCTCAGTGCTCAGGGTGCTGGGTGCTCAGTGCTCAGGGTGCTCGGTGCTCATTGCTCAGGGTCCTGGGTGCTCAGTGCTCAGGGTGCTGGTTGCTCAGTACTCAGGGTGCTCAGTGCTCAGTACTCAGGGTGCTCAGTGCTCAGTACTCAGGGTGCTCAGTGCTCAGGGTGCTGGGTGCTCAGTCCTCAGGGGGCTGGGTGCTCAGTGCTCAGGGTGCTCGGTGCTCAGTACTCAGGGTGCTGGGTGCTCAGTGCTCAGGGTGCTGGGTGCTCAGTGCTCAGGGTGCTGGGTGCTCAGTGCTCAGGGTGCTGGGTGCTCAGTACTCAGGGAGCTGGGTGCTCAGTGCTCGGGGTGCTGGGTGCTCAGTGCTCGGGGTGCTGGGTGCTCAGTGCTCAGGGTGCTGGGTGCTCAGTGCTCAGGGTGCTGGGTGCTCAGTACTCAGGGAGCTGGGTGCTCAGTGCTCGGGGTGCTGGGTGCTCAGTGCTCGGGGTGCTGGGTGCTCAGTACTCAGGGTGCTGGGAGCTCAGTACTCAGGGTGCTGGGTGCTCAGTACTCAGGGTGCTGAGTGCTCAGTACTCAGGGTGCTGGGTGCTCCAGTGCTTGGGGTGCTGGGTGCTTTGTACTCAGGGTGCTCAGTAGACAGGGTGCTGGGTGCTCAGTGCTCGGGGTGCTGGGTGCTCAGTACTGAGGGTGCTGGGTGCTCAGTGCTTTGGGTTCTGGGTGCTCAGTGCTCAGGATGATCGGTGCTCAGTACTCAGGGTGCTGGGTGCTCAGTGTTCTGGGTGCTGGGTGCTCAGTCCTCAGGGTGCTCAGTGCTCAGGGTGCTGGGTGCTCAGTGCTCGGGGTGCTCGGTACTCAGTACTCAGGGTGCTGAGTGCTCAGTACTCAGGGTGCTGGGTGCTCAGTACTCAGGGTGCTGGGTGCTCAGTGCTCAGGGTGCTGGGTGATCAGTGCTCAGGGTGCTGGGTGCTCAGTGCTCAGGGTGCTGGGTGCCCAGTGCTCGGTGTGCTGGGTGCTCAGTACTCAGGGTGCTGGTTGCTCAGTGCTCGGGGTGCTCGGTGCTCAGTACGTTGGGTGCTCACTACTCAGGGTGCTGGGTGCTCAGTGCTCAGGGTGCTGGGAGCTCAGTGCTCAGGGTGCTCGGTGCTCAGTGCTCAGGGTGCTGGGTGCTCAGTACTCAGGGTGCTGGTTGCTCAATACTCAGGGTGCTCAGTGCTCAGTACTCAGGGTGCTCAGTGCTCTTTACTCAGGATGCTCAGTGCTCAGGGTGCTCTGTGCTCAGTCCTCAGGGTGCTGGGTGCTCAGTGCTCGGGGTGCTGGGTGCTCTATACTCAGGGTGCTGTTTGCTCAGTACTCAGGGTGCTGGCTGCTCAGTACTCAGGGTGCTGGGTGCTCAATACTCAGGGTGCTCAGTGCTTGGGGTGCTGGGTGCTCAGTACTCCGGCTGCTGGGTGCTCAGTTCTCGGGGTGCTCGGTGCTCAGTACTCAGTGATCAGGGTGCTCAGTGCTCAGGGTGCTGGGTGATCAGGGTGCTGGGTGCTCAGTGCTCAGGGTGCTGGGTGCTCAGTGCTCAGGGTGCTCGGTGCTCAGTACTCAGGGTGCTGGGTGCTCAGTGCTCGGGGTGCTGGGTGCTCAGTGCTCAGGGTGCTGGGTGCTCAGTACTCAGGGTGCTGGGTGCTCAGTACTCGGAGTGCTGGGTGCTCATTACTCAGGGTGCTGGGTGCTCAGTACTCAGGGTGCTGTGTGCTCAGTACTCGGGTGCTGGGTGCTCAGTGCTCAGGGTGCTGGGTGCTCAGTGCTCGGGGTGCTGGGTGCTCAGTGCTCAGTACTCAGGGTGCTGGGTGCTCAGTGCTCTGGGTGCTGGGTGCTCCGTGCTCAGTACTCAGGGTGCTGGGTGCTCAGTGCTCAGGTTCCTGGGTGCTCAGTGCTCAGGGTGCTGGGTGCTCAGTGCTCAGGGTGCTGGGTGCTCAGTACTCGGGGTGCTCGGTGCTCAGTGCTCAGGGTGCTGAGTGCTCAGTACTCAGGGTGCTGGGTACTCAGTTCTCAGGGTGCTCGGTGCTCAGTACTCGGGGTGCTGGGTGCTCATTCTCGGGGTGCTGGGCGCTCAGTGTTCGGGGTGCTGGGTGCTCAGTACTCAGGGTGCTGGGTGCTCAGTGCTCAGGGTGCTTGGTGCTCATTGCTCAGTGTGCTGGGTGCTCAGTACTCAGGGTGCTGGGAGCTCAGTGCTCAGGGTGATCGGTGCTCAGTACTCAGAGTGCTCAGTACTCATGGTGCTGGGTGCTCAGTGCTCGGGGTGCTAGGTGCTCAGTACTGAGGGTGCTTTGGGTTCTGGGTGCTCAGTGCTCAGGGTGCTGGGTGCTCAGTACTCAGGGTGCTGGTTGCTCAGTACTCAGGGTGTTCAGTGCTCAGTACTCAGGGTGCTCAGTGCTCAGTACTCAGGGTGCTCAGTGCTCAGGGTGCTGGGTGCTCAGTCCTCAGGGTGCTGGGTGCTCAGTGCTCAGGGTGCTCGGTGCTCAGTGCTCAGGGTGCTGGGTGCTCAGTACTCAGGGTGCTGGGTGCTCAGTGCTCGGGGTGCGGGGTGCTCAGTACTCAGGGTGCTGGGTGCTCAGTACTCAGGGTGCAGGGTGCTCAGTGCTCAGGGCGCTGGGTGATCAGTGCTCAGGGTGCTGGGTGCTCAGTGCTCAGGGTGCTGGGTGCTCAGTGCTCGGGGTGCTGGGTGCTCAGTACTCAGGGTGCTGGGTGCTCAGTGCTTGGGGTGCTCGGTGCTCAGTACGTTGGGTGCTCACTACTCAGGGTGCTTTGTGCTCAGTGCTCAGGGTGCTGGGTGCTCAGTGCTCAGGGTGCTCGGTGCTCATTGCTAAGGGTCCTGGGTGCTCAGTACTCAGGGTGCTGGTTGCTCAGTACTCAGGGTGCTCAGTGCTCAGTACTCAGGGTGCTCAGTGCTCAGTACTCAGGGTGCTCAGTGCTCAGGGTGCTGGGTGCTCAGTCCTCAGGTTGCTGGGTGCACAGTGCTCGGGGTGCTGGGTGCTCTGTACTCAGGGTGCTGGTTGCTCAGTACTCAGGGTGCTGGCTGCTCAGTACTCAGGGTGCTGGGTGCTCAATACTCAGGGTGCTCAGTGCTTGGGCTGCTGGGTGCTCAGTACTCCGGGTGCTGGGTGCTCAGTTCTCGGGGTGCTCGGTGCTCAGTACTCAGTGATCAGGGTGCTCAGTGCTCAGTGCTCAGGGTGCTCCGTGCTCAGTGCTCAGGGTGCTGGGTGCTCAGTGCTCAGGGTGCTGGGTGCTCAGTACTCAGGGTGCTGGGTGCTCAGTGCTCGGGGTGCTGGGTGCTCAGTGCTCAGGGTGCTGGGTGCTCAGTACTCAGGGTGCTGGGTGCTCAGTGCTCGGGGTGCTGGGTGCTCAGTACTCAGGGTGCTGGGTACTCAGTGCTCAGGGTGCTGGGTGCTCAGTACTCAGGGTGCTGGGTGCTCAGTACTCAGGGTGCTGGGTGCTCAGTGCTCGGGGTGCTATGTGCTCAGTGCTCGCGGTGCTGGGTGCTCAGTGCTCGGGGTGCTCGGTGCTCAGTACTCAGGGTGCTGGGTGCTCAGTGCTCGAGGTGCTCAGTACTCAGGGTGCTGTGTGTTCAGTGCTCAGGGTGCTGGGTGCTCAGTAATCAGGGTTCTCGGTGCTTAGTACTCAGGGTGCTGGGTGCTCAGTACTCCGGGTGCTGGGTGCTCAGTGCTCAAGGTGCTGGGTGCTCAGTACTCAGGGTGCTCATTGCTCAGGATGCAGGGTGCTCAGTACTCAGGGTGCTGGGTGCTCAGTACTCAGGGTGCTCGGTGCTCGGGGTGCTGGGTACTCAGTGCTCGGGGTGCTCGGAGCTCAGTACTCAGGGTGCTGGGTGCTCAGTACTCAGGGTGCTCGGTGCTCAGTACTCAGGGTGCTGGGTGCTCAGTGCTCGGGGTGCTAGGAGCTCAGTACTCAGGGTGCTGGGTGCTCAGTACTCAGGGTGCTGTGTGTTCAGTGCTCAGGGTGCTGGGTGCTCAGTAATCAGGGTTCTCGGTGCTTAGTACTCAGGGTGCTGGGTGCTCAGTGCTCAGGGTGCTGGGTGCTCAGTTCTCAGGGTGCTGGGTGCTCAGTTCTCAGGGTGCTGGGTGCTTAGTACTCAGGGAGCTGGGTGCTCAGTGCTCGGGGTGCTGGGTGCTCAGTGCTCGGTGTACTGGGTACTCAATACTCAGGGTGCTGGGTGCTCAGTACTCGGGGTGCTGGGTGCTCAGTCCTCAGGGTGCTGGGTGCTCAGTACTCAGGGTGCTGGGTGCTCAGTGCTTGGGGTGCTGGGTGCTTTGTACTCAAGGTGCTCAGTACACAGGGTGCTGGGTGCTCAGTGCTCGGGGTGCTGGGTGCTCAGTACTGAGGGTGCTGGGTGCTCAGTGCTTTGGGTTCTGGGTGCTCAGTGCTCAGGATGATCGGTGCTCAGTACTCAGGGTGCTGGGTGCTCAGTGTTCAGGGTGCTGGGTGCTCAGTCCTCAGGGTGCTCAGTGCTCAGGGTGCTGGGTGCTCAGGGCTCGGGGTGCTCGGTGCTCAGTACTCAGGGTGCTGAGTGCTCAGTACTCAGGGTGCTGGGTGCTCAGTACTCAGGGTGCTGGGTGCTCAGTGCTCAGGGTGCTGGGTGATCAGTGCTCAGGGTGCTGGGTGCTCAGTGCTCAGTGTGCTGTTTGCTCAGTGCTCGGGGTGCTGGGTGCTCAGTACTCAGGGTGCTGGGTGCTCAGTGCTCGGGGTGCTCGGTGCTCAGTACGTTGGGTGCTCACTACTCAGGGTGCTGGGTGCTCAGTGCTCAGGGTGCTGGGTGCTCAGTGCTCAGGGTGCTCGGTGCTCAGTGCTCAGGGTGCTGGGTGCTCAGTACTCAGGGTGCTGGTTGCTCAGTACTCAGGGTGCTCAGTGCTCAGTACTCAGGGTGCTCAGTGCTCAGTACTCAGGGTGCTCAGTGCTCAGGGTGCTCTGTGCTCAGTCCTCAGGGTGCTGGGTGCTCAGTGCTCGGGGTGCTGGGTGCTCAATACTCAGGGTGCTGTTTGCTCAGTACTCAGGGTGCTGGCTGCTCAGTACTCAGGGTGCTGGGTGCTCAATACTCAGGGTGCGCAGTGCTTGGGGTGCTGGGTGCTCAGTACTCCGGGTGCTGGGTGCTCAGTTCTCGGGGTGCTCGGTGCTCAGTACTCAGTGATCAGGGTGCTCAGTGCTCAGTGCTCAGGGTGCTGGGTGCTCAGTGCTCAGGGTGCTGGGTGCTCAGTGCTCAGGGTGCTGGGTGCTCAGTGCTCAGGGTGCTCGGTGCTCAGTGCTCAGGGTGCTGGGTGCTCAGTACTCAGGGTGCTGGTTGCTCAGTACTCAGGGTGCTCAGTGCTCAGTACTCAGGGTGCTCAGTGCTCAGTACTCAGGGTGCTCAGTGCTCAGGGTGCTCTGTGCTCAGTCCTCAGGGTGCTGGGTGCTCAGTGCTCGGGGTGCTGGGTGCTCAATACTCAGGGTGCTGTTTGCTCAGGACTCAGGGTGCTGGCTGCTCAGTACTCAGGGTGCTGGGTGCTCAATACTCAGGGTGCTCAGTGCTTGGGGTGCTGGGTGCTCAGTACTCCGGGTGCTGGGTGCTCAGTTCTCGGGGTGCTCGGTGCTCAGTACTCAGTGATCAGGGTGCTCAGTGCTCAGTGCTCAGGGTGCTGGATGCTCAGTGCTCAGGGTGCTGGGTGCTCAGTGCTCAGGGTGCTGGGTGCTCAGTACTCAGGGTGCTGGGTGCTCAGTGCTCGGGGTGCTGGGTGCTCAGTGCTCAGGGAGCTGGGTGCTCAGTACTCAGGGTGCTGGGTGCTCAGTACTCGGAGTGCTGGGTGCTCAGTACTCAGGGTGCTGTGTGCTCAGTACTCGGGTGCTGGGTGCTCAGTGCTCAGGGTGCTGGGTGCTCAGTGCTCGGGGTGCTGGGTGCTCAGTGCTCAGTACTCAGGGTGCTGGGTGCTCAATGCTCGGGGTGCTGGGTGCTCAGTGCTCAGTACTCAGGGTGCTGGGTGCTCAGTGCTCAGGGTGCTGGGTGCTCACTGCTCGGGGTGCTGGGTGCTCAGTGCTCAGTACTCAGGGTGCTGGGTGCTCAGTGCTCAGGGTGCTGTGTGCTCATTGCACAGGGTGCTGGGTGCTCAGTGCTCAGGGTGCTGGGTACTCAGTGCTCAGGGTGCTGGGTGCTCAGTACTCAGGGTGCTGGGTGCTCAGTACTCAGGGTGCTGGGTGCTCAGTGCTCGGGGTGCTATGTGCTCAGTGCTCGCGGTGCTGGGTGCTCAGTGCTCGGGGTGCTCGGTGCTCAGTACTCAGGGTGCTGGGTGCTCAGTGCTCGAGGTGCTCAGTACTCAGGGTGCTGTGTGTTCAGTGCTCATGGTGCTGGGTGCTCAGTACTCAGGGTTCTCGGTGCTTAGTACTCAGGGTGCTGGGTGCTCAGTACTCCGGGTGCTGGGTGCTCAGTGCTCAAGGTGCTGGGTGCTCAGTACTCAGGGTGCTCATTGCTCAGGGTGCAGGGTGCTCAGTACTCAGGGTGCTGGGTGCTCAGTACTCAGGGTGCTCGGTGCTCGGGGCGCTGGGTGCTCAGTGCTCGGGGTGCTCGGAGCTCAGTACTCAGGGTGCTGGGTGCTCAGTACTCAGGGTGCTCGGTGCTCAGTACTCAGGGTACTGGGTGCTCAGTGCTCGGGGTGCTCGGTGCTCAGTACGTTGGGTGCTCACTACTCAGGGTGCTGGGTGCTCAGTGCTCAGGGTGCTGGGTGCTCAGTGCTCAGCGTGCTGGGTGCTCAGTGCTCAGGGTGCTGGGTGCTTAGTACTCAGGGAGCTGGGTGCTCAGTGCTCGGGGTGCTGGGTGCTCAGTGCTCGGGGTGCTGGGTGCTCAATACTCAGGGTGCTGGGTGCTCAGTACTCGGGGTGCTGGGTGCTCAGTCCTCAGGGTGCTGAGTGCTCAGTACTCAGGGTGCTGGGTGCTCAGTGCTTGGGGTGCTGGGTGCTTTGTACTCAAGGTGCTCAGTACACAGGGTGCTGGGTGCTCAGTGCTCGGGGTGCTGGGTGCTCAGTACTGAGGGTGCTGTGTGCTCAGTGCTTTGGGTTCTGGGTGCTCAGTGCTCAGGATGATCGGTGCTCAGTACTCAGGGTGCTGGGTGCTCAGTGTTCAGGGTGCTGGGTGCTCAGTCCTCAGGGTGCTCAGTGCTCAAGGTGCTGGTTGCTCAGTGCTCGGGGTGCTCGGTGCTCAGTACTCAGGGTGCTGAGTGCTCAGTACTCAGGGTGCTGGGTGCTCAGTACTCAGGGTGTTGGGTGCTCAGTGCTCAGGGTGCTGGGTGATCAGTGCTCAGGGTGCTGGGTGCTCAGTGCTCAGGGTGCTGGGTGCTCAGTGCTCGGGGTGCTGGGTGCTCAGTACTCAGGGTGCTGGGTGCTCAGTGCTCGGGGTGCTCGGTGCTCAGTACGTTGGGTACTCACTACTCAGGGTGCTGGGTGCTCAGTGCTCAGGGTGCTGGGTGCTCAGTGCTCAGGGTGCTCGGTGCTCAGTGCTCAGGGTGCTGGGTGCTCAGTACTCAGGGTGCTGGTTGCTCAGTACTCAGGGTGCTCAGTGCTCAGTACTCAGTGTGCTCAGTGCTCAGTACTCAGGGTGCTCAGTGCTCAGGGTGCTATGTGCTCAGTCCTCAGGGTGCTGGGTGCTCAGTGCTCGGGGTGCTGGGTGCTCAATACTCAGGGTGCTGTTTGCTCAGTACTCAGGGTGCTGGCTGCTCAGTACTCAGGGTGCTGGGTGCTCAATACTCAGGGTGCTCAGTGCTTGGGGTGCTGGGTGCTCAGTACTCCGGGTGCTGGGTGCTCAGTTCTCGGGGTGCTCGGTGCTCAGTACTCAGTGATCAGGGTGCTCAGTGCTCAGTGCTCAGGGTGCTGGGTGCTCAGTGCTCAGGGTGCTGGGTGCTCAGTGCTCAGGGTGCTGGGTGCTCAGTGCTCAGGGTGCTCGGTGCTCAGTGCTCAGGGTGCTGGGTGCTCAGTAGTCAGGGTGCTGGTTGCTCAGTACTCAGGGTGCTCAGTGCTCAGTACTCAGGGTGCTCAGTGCTCAGTACTCAGGGTGCTCAGTGCTCAGGGGGCTCTGTGCTCAGTCCTCAGGGTGCTGGGTGCTCAGTGCTCGGGGTGCTGGGTGCTCAATACTCAGGGTGCTCAGTGCTTGGGGTGCTGGGTGCTCAGTACTCCGGGTGCTGGGTGCTCAGTTCTCGGGGTGCTCGGTGCTCAGTACTCAGAGATCAGGGTGCTCAGTGCTCAGTGCTCAGGGTGCTGGGTGCTCAGTGCTCAGGGTGCTGGGTGCTCAGTGCTCAGGGTGCTGGGTGCTCAGTACTCAGGGTGCTGGGTGCTCAGTGCTCGGGGTGCTGGGTGCTCAGTGCTCAGGGTGCTGGGTGCTCAGTACTCAGGGTGCTGGGTGCTCAGTACTCGGAGTGCTGGGTGCTCAGTACTCAGGGTGCTGGGTGCTCAGTACTCAGGGTGCTGTGTGCTCAGTACTCGGGTGCTCGGTGCTCAGTGCTGAGGGTGCTGAGTGATCAGTACTCAGGGTGCTGGGTACTCAGTGCTCAGGGTGCTCGGTGCTCAGTACTCGGGGTGCTGGGTGCTCATTCTCGGGGTGCTGGGTGCTCAGTACTCAGGGTGCTGGGTGCTCAGTACTCGGGTGCTCGGTGCTCAGTGCTGAGGGTGCTGAGTGATCAGTACTCAGGGTGCTGGGTACTCAGTGCTCAGGGTGCTCGGTGCTCAGTACTCGGGGTGCTGGGTGCTCATTCTCGGGGTGCTGGGCGCTCAGTGTTCGGGGTGCTGGGTGCTCAGTACTCAGGGTGCTGGGTGCTCAGTGCTCAGGGTGCTTGGTGCTCATTGCTCAGTGTGCTGGGTGCTCAGTACTCAGGGTGCTGGGAGCTCAGTGCTCAGGGTGATCGGTGCTCAGTACTCAGAGTGCTCAGTACTCATGGTGCTGGGTGCTCAGTGCTCGGGGTGCTAGGTGCTCAGTACTGAGGGTGCTTTGGGTTCTGGGTGCTCAGTGCTCAGGGTGCTGGGTGCTCAGTACTCAGGGTGCTGGTTGCTCAGTACTCAGGGTGTTCAGTGCTCAGTACTCAGGGTGCTCAGTGCTCAGTACTCAGGGTGCTCAGTGCTCAGGGTGCTGGGTGCTCAGTCCTCAGGGTGCTGGGTGCTCAGTGCTCAGGGTGCTCGGTGCTCAGTGCTCAGGGTGCTGGGTGCTCAGTACTCAGGGTGCTGGGTGCTCAGTGCTCGGGGTGCGGGGTGCTCAGTACTCAGGGTGCTGGGTGCTCAGTACTCAGGGTGCAGGGTGCTCAGTGCTCAGGGCGCTGGGTGATCAGTGCTCAGGGTGCTGGGTGCTCAGTGCTCAGGGTGCTGGGTGCTCAGTGCTCGGGGTGCTGGGTGCTCAGTACTCAGGGTGCTGGGTGCTCAGTGCTTGGGGTGCTCGGTGCTCAGTACGTTGGGTGCTCACTACTCAGGGTGCTTTGTGCTCAGTGCTCAGGGTGCTGGGTGCTCAGTGCTCAGGGTGCTCGGTGCTCATTGCTAAGGGTCCTGGGTGCTCAGTACTCAGGGTGCTGGTTGCTCAGTACTCAGGGTGCTCAGTGCTCAGTACTCAGGGTGCTCAGTGCTCAGTACTCAGGGTGCTCAGTGCTCAGGGTGCTGGGTGCTCAGTCCTCAGGTTGCTGGGTGCACAGTGCTCGGGGTGCTGGGTGCTCTGTACTCAGGGTGCTGGTTGCTCAGTACTCAGGGTGCTGGCTGCTCAGTACTCAGGGTGCTGGGTGCTCAATACTCAGGGTGCTCAGTGCTTGGGCTGCTGGGTGCTCAGTACTCCGGGTGCTGGGTGCTCAGTTCTCGGGGTGCTCGGTGCTCAGTACTCAGTGATCAGGGTGCTCAGTGCTCAGTGCTCAGGGTGCTCCGTGCTCAGTGCTCAGGGTGCTGGGTGCTCAGTGCTCAGGGTGCTGGGTGCTCAGTACTCAGGGTGCTGGGTGCTCAGTGCTCGGGGTGCTGGGTGCTCAGTGCTCAGGGTGCTGGGTGCTCAGTACTCAGGGTGCTGGGTGCTCAGTGCTCGGGGTGCTGGGTGCTCAGTACTCAGGGTGCTGGGTACTCAGTGCTCAGGGTGCTGGGTGCTCAGTACTCAGGGTGCTGGGTGCTCAGTACTCAGGGTGCTGGGTGCTCAGTGCTCGGGGTGCTATGTGCTCAGTGCTCGCGGTGCTGGGTGCTCAGTGCTCGGGGTGCTCGGTGCTCAGTACTCAGGGTGCTGGGTGCTCAGTACTCAGGGTGCTCAGTGCTCAAGGTGCTGGTTGCTCAGTGCTCGGGGTGCTCGGTGCTCAGTACTCAGGGTGCTGAGTGCTCAGTACTCAGGGTGCTGGGTGCTCAGTACTCAGGGTGTTGGGTGCTCAGTGCTCAGGGTGCTGGGTGATCAGTGCTCAGGGTGCTGGGTGCTCAGTGCTCAGGGTGCTGGGTGCTCAGTGCTCGGGGTGCTGGGTGCTCAGTACTCAGGGTGCTGGGTGCTCAGTGCTCGGGGTGCTCGGTGCTCAGTACGTTGGGTACTCACTACTCAGGGTGCTGGGTGCTCAGTGCTCAGGGTGCTGGGTGCTCAGTGCTCAGGGTGCTCGGTGCTCAGTGCTCAGGGTGCTGGGTGCTCAGTACTCAGGGTGCTGGTTGCTCAGTACTCAGGGTGCTCAGTGCTCAGTACTCAGTGTGCTCAGTGCTCAGTACTCAGGGTGCTCAGTGCTCAGGGTGCTATGTGCTCAGTCCTCAGGGTGCTGGGTGCTCAGTGCTCGGGGTGCTGGGTGCTCAATACTCAGGGTGCTGTTTGCTCAGTACTCAGGGTGCTGGCTGCTCAGTACTCAGGGTGCTGGGTGCTCAATACTCAGGGTGCTCAGTGCTTGGGGTGCTGGGTGCTCAGTACTCCGGGTGCTGGGTGCTCAGTTCTCGGGGTGCTCGGTGCTCAGTACTCAGTGATCAGGGTGCTCAGTGCTCAGTGCTCAGGGTGCTGGGTGCTCAGTGCTCAGGGTGCTGGGTGCTCAGTGCTCAGGGTGCTGGGTGCTCAGTGCTCAGGGTGCTCGGTGCTCAGTGCTCAGGGTGCTGGGTGCTCAGTAGTCAGGGTGCTGGTTGCTCAGTACTCAGGGTGCTCAGTGCTCAGTACTCAGGGTGCTCAGTGCTCAGTACTCAGGGTGCTCAGTGCTCAGGGGGCTCTGTGCTCAGTCCTCAGGGTGCTGGGTGCTCAGTGCTCGGGGTGCTGGGTGCTCAATACTCAGGGTGCTCAGTGCTTGGGGTGCTGGGTGCTCAGTACTCCGGGTGCTGGGTGCTCAGTTCTCGGGGTGCTCGGTGCTCAGTACTCAGAGATCAGGGTGCTCAGTGCTCAGTGCTCAGGGTGCTGGGTGCTCAGTGCTCAGGGTGCTGGGTGCTCAGTGCTCAGGGTGCTGGGTGCTCAGTGCTCAGGGTGCTGGGTGCTCAGTGCTCAGGGTGCTGGGTGCTCAGTGCTCAGGGTGCTCGGTGCTCAGTGCTCAGGGTGCTGGGTGCTCAGTACTCAGGGTGCTGGTTGCTCAGTACTCAGGGTGCTCAGTGCTCAGTACTCAGGGTGCTCAGTGCTCAGTACTCAGGGTGCTCAGTGCTCAGGGTGCTCTGTGCTCAGTCCTCAGGGTGCTGGGTGCTCAGTGCTCGGGGTGCTGGGTGCTCAATACTCAGGGTGCTGTTTGCTCAGGACTCAGGGTGCTGGCTGCTCAGTACTCAGGGTGCTGGGTGCTCAATACTCAGGGTGCTCAGTGCTTGGGGTGCTGGGTGCTCAGTACTCCGGGTGCTGGGTGCTCAGTTCTCGGGGTGCTCGGTGCTCAGTACTCAGTGATCAGGGTGCTCAGTGCTCAGTGCTCAGGGTGCTGGATGCTCAGTGCTCAGGGTGCTGGGTGCTCAGTGCTCAGGGTGCTGGGTGCTCAGTACTCAGGGTGCTGGGTGCTCAGTGCTCGGGGTGCTGGGTGCTCAGTGCTCAGGGAGCTGGGTGCTCAGTACTCAGGGTGCTGGGTGCTCAGTACTCGGAGTGCTGGGTGCTCAGTACTCAGGGTGCTGTGTGCTCAGTACTCGGGTGCTGGGTGCTCAGTGCTCAGGGTGCTGGGTGCTCAGTGCTCGGGGTGCTGGGTGCTCAGTGCTCAGTACTCAGGGTGCTGGGTGCTCAATGCTCGGGGTGCTGGGTGCTCAGTGCTCAGTACTCAGGGTGCTGGGTGCTCAGTGCTCAGGGTGCTGGGTGCTCACTGCTCGGGGTGCTGGGTGCTCAGTGCTCAGTACTCAGGGTGCTGGGTGCTCAGTGCTCAGGGTGCTGTGTGCTCATTGCACAGGGTGCTGGGTGCTCAGTGCTCAGGGTGCTGGGTACTCAGTGCTCAGGGTGCTGGGTGCTCAGTACTCAGGGTGCTGGGTGCTCAGTACTCAGGGTGCTGGGTGCTCAGTGCTCGGGGTGCTATGTGCTCAGTGCTCGCGGTGCTGGGTGCTCAGTGCTCGGGGTGCTCGGTGCTCAGTACTCAGGGTGCTGGGTGCTCAGTGCTCGAGGTGCTCAGTACTCAGGGTGCTGTGTGTTCAGTGCTCATGGTGCTGGGTGCTCAGTACTCAGGGTTCTCGGTGCTTAGTACTCAGGGTGCTGGGTGCTCAGTACTCCGGGTGCTGGGTGCTCAGTGCTCAAGGTGCTGGGTGCTCAGTACTCAGGGTGCTCATTGCTCAGGGTGCAGGGTGCTCAGTACTCAGGGTGCTGGGTGCTCAGTACTCAGGGTGCTCGGTGCTCGGGGCGCTGGGTGCTCAGTGCTCGGGGTGCTCGGAGCTCAGTACTCAGGGTGCTGGGTGCTCAGTACTCAGGGTGCTCGGTGCTCAGTACTCAGGGTACTGGGTGCTCAGTGCTCGGGGTGCTCGGTGCTCAGTACGTTGGGTGCTCACTACTCAGGGTGCTGGGTGCTCAGTGCTCAGGGTGCTGGGTGCTCAGTGCTCAGCGTGCTGGGTGCTCAGTGCTCAGGGTGCTGGGTGCTTAGTACTCAGGGAGCTGGGTGCTCAGTGCTCGGGGTGCTGGGTGCTCAGTGCTCGGGGTGCTGGGTGCTCAATACTCAGGGTGCTGGGTGCTCAGTACTCGGGGTGCTGGGTGCTCAGTCCTCAGGGTGCTGAGTGCTCAGTACTCAGGGTGCTGGGTGCTCAGTGCTTGGGGTGCTGGGTGCTTTGTACTCAAGGTGCTCAGTACACAGGGTGCTGGGTGCTCAGTGCTCGGGGTGCTGGGTGCTCAGTACTGAGGGTGCTGTGTGCTCAGTGCTTTGGGTTCTGGGTGCTCAGTGCTCAGGATGATCGGTGCTCAGTACTCAGGGTGCTGGGTGCTCAGTGTTCAGGGTGCTGGGTGCTCAGTCCTCAGGGTGCTCAGTGCTCAAGGTGCTGGTTGCTCAGTGCTCGGGGTGCTCGGTGCTCAGTACTCAGGGTGCTGAGTGCTCAGTACTCAGGGTGCTGGGTGCTCAGTACTCAGGGTGTTGGGTGCTCAGTGCTCAGGGTGCTGGGTGATCAGTGCTCAGGGTGCTGGGTGCTCAGTGCTCAGGGTGCTGGGTGCTCAGTGCTCGGGGTGCTGGGTGCTCAGTACTCAGGGTGCTGGGTGCTCAGTGCTCGGGGTGCTCGGTGCTCAGTACGTTGGGTACTCACTACTCAGGGTGCTGGGTGCTCAGTGCTCAGGGTGCTGGGTGCTCAGTGCTCAGGGTGCTCGGTGCTCAGTGCTCAGGGTGCTGGGTGCTCAGTACTCAGGGTGCTGGTTGCTCAGTACTCAGGGTGCTCAGTGCTCAGTACTCAGTGTGCTCAGTGCTCAGTACTCAGGGTGCTCAGTGCTCAGGGTGCTATGTGCTCAGTCCTCAGGGTGCTGGGTGCTCAGTGCTCGGGGTGCTGGGTGCTCAATACTCAGGGTGCTGTTTGCTCAGTACTCAGGGTGCTGGCTGCTCAGTACTCAGGGTGCTGGGTGCTCAATACTCAGGGTGCTCAGTGCTTGGGGTGCTGGGTGCTCAGTACTCCGGGTGCTGGGTGCTCAGTTCTCGGGGTGCTCGGTGCTCAGTACTCAGTGATCAGGGTGCTCAGTGCTCAGTGCTCAGGGTGCTGGGTGCTCAGTGCTCAGGGTGCTGGGTGCTCAGTGCTCAGGGTGCTGGGTGCTCAGTGCTCAGGGTGCTCGGTGCTCAGTGCTCAGGGTGCTGGGTGCTCAGTAGTCAGGGTGCTGGTTGCTCAGTACTCAGGGTGCTCAGTGCTCAGTACTCAGGGTGCTCAGTGCTCAGTACTCAGGGTGCTCAGTGCTCAGGGGGCTCTGTGCTCAGTCCTCAGGGTGCTGGGTGCTCAGTGCTCGGGGTGCTGGGTGCTCAATACTCAGGGTGCTCAGTGCTTGGGGTGCTGGGTGCTCAGTACTCCGGGTGCTGGGTGCTCAGTTCTCGGGGTGCTCGGTGCTCAGTACTCAGAGATCAGGGTGCTCAGTGCTCAGTGCTCAGGGTGCTGGGTGCTCAGTGCTCAGGGTGCTGGGTGCTCAGTGCTCAGGGTGCTGGGTGCTCAGTACTCAGGGTGCTGGGTGCTCAGTGCTCGGGGTGCTGGGTGCTCAGTGCTCAGGGTGCTGGGTGCTCAGTACTCAGGGTGCTGGGTGCTCAGTACTCGGAGTGCTGGGTGCTCAGTACTCAGGGTGCTGGGTGCTCAGTACTCAGGGTGCTGTGTGCTCAGTACTCGGGTGCTCGGTGCTCAGTGCTGAGGGTGCTGAGTGATCAGTACTCAGGGTGCTGGGTACTCAGTGCTCAGGGTGCTCGGTGCTCAGTACTCGGGGTGCTGGGTGCTCATTCTCGGGGTGCTGGGTGCTCAGTGCTCAGGGTGCTGGGTGCTCAGTACTCAGGGTGCTTGGTGCTCATTGCTCAGGGTGCTGGGTGCTCAGTACTCAGGGTGCTGGGAGCTCAGTGCTCAGGGTGATCGGTGCTCAGTACTCAGAGTGCTCAGTACTCATGGTGCTGGGTGCTCAGTGCTCGGGGTGCTGGGTGCTCAGTACTGAGGGTGCTTTGGGTTCTGGGTGCTCAGTGCTCAGGATGATCGGTGCTCAGTACTCAGGGTGCTGGTTGCTCAGTGCTCAGGGTGCTGGGTGCTCAGTCCTCAGGGTGCTCAGTGCTCAGGGTGCTGGGTGCTCAGTGCTCGGGGTGCTCGGTGCTCAGTACTCAGGGTGCTGAGTGCTCAGTACTCAGGGTGCTGGGTGCTCAGGACTCAGGGTGCTGGGTGCTCAGTGCTCAGTGTGCTGGGAGATCAGTGCTCAGGTTGCTGGGTGCTCAGTGCTCAGGGTGCTGGGTGCTCAGTGCCCGGGGTGCTGGGTGCTCAGTAGTCAGGGTGCTGGGTGCTCAGTGCTCGGGGTGCTCGGTGCTCAGTACGTTGGGTGCTCACAACTCAGAGTGCTGGGTGCTCAGTGCTCAGGGTGCTGGGTGCTCAGTGCTCAGGGTGCTCGGTGCTCAGTGCTCAGGGTGCTGGGTGCTCAGTACTCAGGGTGCTGGTTGCTCAGTACTCAGGGTGTTCAGTGCTCAGTACTCAGGGTGCTCAGTGCTCAGTACTCAGTGTGCTCAGTGCTCAGGGTGCTGGGTGCTCAGTCCTCAGGGTGCTGGGTGCTCAGTGCTCAGGGTGCTCGTTGCTCAGTGCACAGGGTGCTGAGTGCTCAGTACTCAGGGTGCTGGGTGCTCAGTGCTCGGGGTGCTGGGTGCTCAGTACTCAGGGTGCTGGGTGCTCAGTACTCAGGGTGCTGGGTGCTCAGTGCTTGGGGTGCTCGGTGCTCAGTACGTTGGGTGCTCACTACTCAGGGTGCTGGGTGCTCAGTGCTCAGGGTGCTAGGTGATCAGTACTCAGGGTGCTGGGTGCTCAGTGCTTGGGGTGCTCGGTGCTCAGTACGTTGGGTGCTCACTACTCAGGGTGCTGGGTGCTCAGTGCTCAGGGTGCTGGGTGCTCAGTGCTCAGGGTGCTCGGTGCGCTTTGCTCAGGGTCCTGTGTGCTCAGTACTCAGGGTGCTGGTTGCTCAGTACTCAGGGTGCTCAGTGCTCAGTACTCAGGGTGCTCAGTGCTCAGTACTCAGGGTGCTCAGTGCTCAGGGTGCTGGGTGCTCAGTCCTCAGGGTGCTGGGTGCTCAGTGCTCGGGGTGCTGGGTTCTCTGTACTCAGGGTGCTCTTTGCTCAGTACTCAGGGTGCTGGGTGCTCAGTGCTCGGGGTGCTGGGTGCTCAATACTCAGGGTGCTGTTTGCTCAGGACTCAGGGTGCTGGCTGCTCAGTACTCAGGGTGCTGGGTGCTCAATACTCAGGGTGCTCAGTGCTTGGGGTGCTGGGTGCTCAGTACTCCGGGTGCTCGGTGCTCAGTACTCAGAGATCAGGGTGCTCAGTGCTCAGTGCTCAGGGTGCTGGGTGCTCAGTGCTCAGGGTGCTGGGTGCTCAGTGCTCAGGGTGCTGGGTGCTCAGTACTCAGGGTGCTGGGTGCTCAGTGCTCGGGGTGCTGGGTGCTCAGTGCTCAGGGTGCTGGGTGCTCAGTACTCAGGGTGCTGGGTGCTCAGTACTCGGAGTGCTGGGTGCTCAGTACTCAGGGTGCTGGGTGCTCAGTACTCAGGGTGCTGTGTGCTCAGTACTCGGGTGCTGGGTGCTCAGTGCTCAGGGTGCTGGGTGCTCAGTGCTCGGGGTGCTGGGTGCTCAGTGCTCAGTACTCAGGGTGCTGGGTGCTCAGTGCTCAGGTTCCTGGGTGCTCAGTGCTCAGGGTGCTGGGTGCTCAGTGCTCAGTGTGCTGGGTGCTCAGTACTCGGGGTGCTCGGTGCTCAGTGCTGAGGGTGCTGAGTGATCAGTACTCAGGGTGCTGGGTACTCAGTGCTCAGGGTGCTCGGTGCTCAGTACTCGGGGTGCTGGGTGCTCATTCTCGGGGTGCTGGGTGCTCAGTGCTCAGGGTGCTGGGTGCTCAGTACTCAGGGTGCTTGGTGCTCATTGCTCAGGGTGCTGGGTGCTCAGTACTCAGGGTGCTGGGAGCTCAGTGCTCAGGGTGATCGGTGCTCAGTACTCAGAGTGCTCAGTACTCATGGTGCTGGGTGCTCAGTGCTCGGGGTGCTGGGTGCTCAGTACTGAGGGTGCTTTGGGTTCTGGGTGCTCAGTGCTCAGGATGATCGGTGCTCAGTACTCAGGGTGCTGGTTGCTCAGTGCTCAGGGTGCTGGGTGCTCAGTCCTCAGGGTGCTCAGTGCTCAGGGTGCTGGGTGCTCAGTGCTCGGGGTGCTCGGTGCTCAGTACTCAGGGTGCTGAGTGCTCAGTACTCAGGGTGCTGGGTGCTCAGGACTCAGGGTGCTGGGTGCTCAGTGCTCAGTGTGCTGGGAGATCAGTGCTCAGGGTGCTGGGTGCTCAGTGCTCAGGGTGCTGGGTGCTCAGTGCCCGGGGTGCTGGGTGCTCAGTAGTCAGGGTGCTGGGTGCTCAGTGCTCGGGGTGCTCGGTGCTCAGTACGTTGGGTGCTCACAACTCAGAGTGCTGGGTGATCAGTGCTCAGGGTGCTGGGTGCTCAGTGCTCAGGGTGCTCGGTGCTCAGTGCTCAGGGTGCTGGGTGCTCAGTACTCAGGGTGCTGGTTGCTCAGTACTCAGGGTGTTCAGTGCTCAGTACTCAGGGTGCTCAGTGCTCAGTACTCAGGGTGCTCAGTGCTCAGGGTGCTGGGTGCTCAGTCCTCAGGGTGCTGGGTGCTCAGTGCTCAGGGTGCTCGGTGCTCAGTGCACAGGGTGCTGAGTGCTCAGTACTCAGGGTGCTGGGTGCTCAGTGCTCGGGGTGCTGGGTGCTCAGTACTCAGGGTGCTGGGTGCTCAGTACTCAGGGTGCTGGGTGCTCAGTGCTTGGGGTGCTCGGTGCTCAGTACGTTGGGTGCTCACTACTCAGGGTGCTGGGTGCTCAGTGCTCAGGGTGCTAGGAGATCAGTACTCAGGGTGCTCTGTGCTCAGTGCTTGGGGTGCTCGGTGCTCAGTACGTTGGGTGCTCACTACTCAGGGTGCTGGGTGCTCAGTGCTCAGGGTGCTGGGTGCTCAGTGCTCAGGGTGCTCGGTGCTCATTGCTCAGGGTCCTGGGTGCTCAGTACTCAGGGTGCTGGTTGCTCAGTACTCAGGGTGCTCAGTGCTCAGTACTCAGGGTGCTCAGTGCTCAGTACTCAGGGTGCTCAGTGCTCAGGGTGCTGGGTGCTCAGTCCTCAGGGTGCTGGGTGCTCAGTGCTCGGGGTGCTGGGTGCTCTGTACTCAGGGTGCTCGTTGCTCAGTACTCAGGATGCTGGCTGCTCAGTGCTCGGGGTGCTGGGTGCTCAATACTCAGGGTGCTGTTTGCTCAGGACTCAGGGTGCTGGCTGCTCAGTACTCAGGGTGCTGGGTGCTCAATACTCAGGGTGCTCAGTGCTTGGGGTGCTGGGTGCTCAGTACTCCGGGTGCTGGGTGCTCAGTTCTCGGGGTGCTCGGTGCTCAGTACTCAGTGATCAGGGTGCTCAGTGCTCAGTGCTCAGGGTGCTGGGTGCTCAGTGCTCAGGGTGCTGGGTGCTCAGTGCTCAGGGTGCTGGGTGCTCAGTACTCAGGGTGCTGGGTGCTCAGTGCTCGGGGTGCTGGGTGCTCAGTGCTCAGGGTGCTGGGTGCTCAGTACTCAGGGTGCTGGGTGCTCAGTACTCGGAGTGCTGGGTGCTCAGTACTCAGGGTGCTGGGTGCTCAGTACTCAGGGTGCTGTGTGCTCAGTACTCGGGTGCTGGGTGCTCAGTGCTCAGGGTGCTGGGTGCTCAGTGCTCGGGGTGCTGATTGCTCAGTGCTCAGTACTCAGGGTGCTGGGTGCTCAGTGCTCGGGGTGCTGGGTGCTCAGTGCTCAGTACTCAGGGTGCTGGGTGCTCAGTGCTCAGGTTCCTGGGTGCTCAGTGCTCAGGGTGCTGGGTGCTCAGTGCTCAGGGTGCTGGGTGCTCAGTACTCGGGGTGCTCGGTGCTCAGTGCTGAGGGTGCTGAGTGATCAGTACTCAGGGTGCTGGGTACTCAGTGCTCAGGGTGCTCGGTGCTCAGTACTCGGGGTGCTGGGTGCTCATTCTCGGGGTGCTGGGTGCTCAGTGCTCAGGGTGCTGGGTGCTCAGTACTCAGGGTGCTGGGAGCTCAGTGCTCAGGGTGATCGGTGCTCAGTACTCAGAGTGCTCAGTACTCAGGGTGCTGGGTGCTCAGTGCTCGGGGTGCTGGGTGCTCAGTACTGAGGGTGCTTTGGGTTCTGGGTGCTCAGTGCTCAGGATGATCGGTGCTCAGTACTCAGGGTGCTGGTTGCTCAGTGCTCAGGGTGCTGGGTGCTCAGTGCTCAGGGTGCTGGGTGCTCAGGGTGCTGGGTGCTCAGTGCTCGGGGTGCTGGGTGCTCAGGACTCAGGGTGCTGGGTGCTCAGTGCTCAGTGTGCTGGGTGATCAGTGCTCAGGGTGCTGGGTGCTCAGTGCTCATGGTGCTGGGTGCTCAGTGCTCGGGGCGCTGGGTGCTCAGTAGTCAGGGTGCTGGGTGCTCAGTGCTCGGGGTGCTCGGTGCTCAGTACGTTGGGTGCTCACAACTCAGAGTGCTGGGTGCTCAGTGCTCAGGGTGCTGGGTGCTCAGTGCTCAGGGTGCTCGGTGCTCAGTGCTCAGGGTGCTGGGTGCTCAGTACTCAGGGTGCTGGTTGCTCAGTACTCAGTGTATTCAGTGCTCAGTACTCAGGGTGCTCAGTGCTCAGTACTCAGGGTGCTCAGTGCTCAGGGTGCTGGGTGCTCAGTCCTCAGGGTGCTGGCTGATCAGTGCTCAGGTTGCTCGGTGCTCAGTGCACAGGGTGCTGAGTGCTCAGTACTCAGGGTGCTGGGTGCTCAGTGCTCGGGGTGCTGGGTGCTCAGTACTCAGGGTGCTGGGTGCTCAGTACTCAGGGTGCTGGGTGCTCAGTGCTCAGGGTGCTAGGTGATCAGTACTCAGGGTGCTGGGTGCTCAGTGCTTGGGGTGCTCGGTGCTCAGTACGTTGGGTGCTCACTACTCAGGGTGCTGGGTGCTCAGTGCTCAGGGTGCTGGGTGCTCAGTGCTCAGGGTGCTCGGTGCTCATTTCTCAGGGTCCTGGGTGCTCAGTACTCAGGGTGCTGGTTGCTCAGTACTCAGGGTGCTCAGTGCTCAGTACTCAGGGTGCTCAGTGCTCAGTACTCAGGGTGCTCAGTGCTCAGGGTGCTGGGTGCTCAGTACTCAGGGTGCTGGGTGCTCAGTGCTCGGGGTGCTGGGTGCTCTGTACTCAGGGTGCTCGTTGCTCAGTACTCAGTGATCAGGGTGCTCAGTGCTCAGTGCTCAGGGTTCTCCGTGCTCAGTGCTCAGGGTGCTGGGTGCACAGTGCTCGGGGTGCTGGGTGCTCAGTGCTCAGGGTGCTGGGTACTCATTACACAGGGTGCTGGGTGCTCAGTGCTCGGGGTGCTGGGTGCTCAGTGCTCAGGGTGCTGGGTGCACAGTACTCAGGGTGCTGTGTGCTCAGTACTCGGGTGCTGGGTGCTCAGTGCTCAGGGTGCTGGGTGCTCAGTGCTCGGGGTGCTGGGTGCTCAGTGCTCAGTACTCAGGGTGCTGGGTGCTCAGTGATCAGGGTGCTGGGTGCTCAGTGCTCAGTACTCAGGGTGCTGGGTGCTCAGTGCTCAGGGTGCTGGGTGCTCAGTGCTCAGGGTGCTGGGTGCTCAGTGCTAAGGGTGCTGGGTACTCAGTGCTCAGGGTGCTGGGTGCTCAGTACTCAGGGTGCTCAGTGCTCAGTACTCGGGGTGCTGGGTGCTCAGTGCTCGGGGTGCTGGGTGCTCAGTGCTCAGTACTCAGGGTGATGGGTGCTCAGTGCTCAGGGTGCTGGGTGCTCAGTGCTCAGGGCGCTGGGTGCTCAGTGCTCAGGGTGCTGGGTACTCAGTGCTCAGGGTGCTCGGTGCTCAGTGCTCAGGGTGCTCAGTGCTCGGAGTGCTCGGAGCTCAGTACTCAGGGTGCTGGGTGCTCATTGCTCGGGGTGCTCGGTGCTCAGTACTCAGGGTGCTGGCTGCTCACTGCTCGGGGTGCTGGGTGCTCAGTGCTCAGTACTGAGGGTGCTGGGTGCTCAGTGCTCAGGGTGCTGTGTGATCAGTGCTCAGGGTGCTGGGTGCTCAGTGCTCAGGGTGTTGGGTACTCAGTGCTCAGGGTGCTGGGTGCTCAGTACTCAGGGTGCTGGGTGCTCAGTACTAAGGGTGCTGGGTGCTCAGTGCTCGGGGTGCTATGTGCTCAGTGCTCGCGGTGCTGTGTTCTCAGTGCTCGGGGTGCTCAGTGCTCAGTACTCAGGGTGCTGGATGCTCAGTGCTCGAGGTTCTCAGTACTCAGGGTGCTGTGTGTTCAGTGCTCAGGGTGCTGGGTGCTCAGTGCTCAAGGTGCTGGGTGCTCAGTACTCAGGGTGCTCATTGCTCAGGGTGCAGGGTGCTCAGTACTCAGGGTGCTGGGTGCTCAGTGCTCGGGGTGCTCGGAGCTCAGTACTCAGGGTGCTGGGTTCTCAGTGCTCAGGGTGCTCGGTGCTCAGTACTCAGGGTTCTCGGTGCTCAGTGCTCAGGGTGCTGAGTGCTCAGTACTCAGGGTGCTGTGTACTCAGTGCACAGGGTGCTCGGTGCTCAGTGCTCGGGGTGCTCGGAGCTCAGTACTCAGGGTGCTGGGTGCTCAGTGCTCAGGGTACTCGGTGATCAGTACTCAGGGTGCTGGGAGCACAGTGCTCGGTGTGCTCGGTGCTCAGTACGTTGGGTGCTCACTACTCAGGGTGCTGGGTGCTCAGTGCTCAGGGTGCTGGATGCTCAGAGCTCAGGGTGCTGGTTGCTCAGTGCTCAGGGTGCTGGGTGCTCAGTACTCAGGGTGCTGGGTGCTCAGTGCTCGGGGTGCTGGGTGCTCAGTGCTCAGGGTGCTTGGTGCTCATTGCTCAGGGTGCTGGGTGCTCAGTACTCAGGGTGCTGGGAGCTCAGTGCTCAGGGTGATCGGTGCTCAGTACTCAGAGTGCTCAGTACTCAGGGTGCTGGGTGCTCAGTGCTCGGGGTGCTGGGTGCTCAGTACTGAGGGTGCTTTGGGTTCTGGGTGCTCAGTGCTCAGGATGATCGGTGCTCAGTACTCAGGGTGCTGGTTGCTCAGTGCTCAGGGTGCTGGGTGCTCAGTCCTCAGGGTGCTCAGTGCTCAGGGTGCTGGGTGCTCAGTGCTCGGGGTGCTGGGTGCTCAGGACTCAGGGTGCTGGGTGCTCAGTGCTCAGTGTGCTGGGTGATCAGTGCTCAGGGTGCTGGGTGCTCAGTGCTCAGGGTGCTGGGTGCTCAGTGCTCGGCGTGCTGGGTGCTCAGTAGTCAGGGTGCTGGGTGCTCAGTGCTCGGGGTGCTCGGTGCTCAGTACGTTGGGTGCTCACAACTCAGAGTGCTGGGTGCTCAGTGCTCAGGGTGCTGGGTGCTCAGTGCTCAGGGTGCTCGGTGCTCAGTGCTCAGGGTGCTGGGTGCTCAGTACTCAGGGTGCTGGTTGCTCAGTACTCAGGGTATTCAGTGCTCAGTACTCAGGGTGCTCAGTGCTCAGTACTCAGGGTGCTCAGTGCTCAGGGTGCTGGGTGCTCAGTCCTCAGGGTGCTGGCTGATCAGTGCTCAGGTTGCTCGGTGCTCAGTGCACAGGGTGCTGAGTGCTCAGTACTCAGGGTGCTGGGTGCTCAGTGCTCGGGGTGCTGGGTGCTCAGTACTCAGGGTGCTGGGTGCTCAGTACTCAGGGTGCTGGGTGCTCAGTGCTCAGGGTGCTAGGTGATCAGTACTCAGGGTGCTGGGTGCTCAGTGCTTGGGGTGCTCGGTGCTCAGTACGTTGGGTGCTCACTACTCAGGGTGCTGGGTGCTCAGTGCTAAGGGTGCTGGGTGCTCAGTGCTCAGGGTGCTCGGTGCTCATTTCTCAGGGTCCTGGGTGCTCAGTACTCAGGGTGCTGGTTGCTCAGTACTCAGGGTGCTCAGTGCTCAGTACTCAGGGTGCTCAGTGCTCAGTACTCAGGGTGCTCAGTGCTCAGGGTGCTGGGTGCTCAGTACTCAGGGTGCTGGGTGCTCAGTGCTCGGGGTGCTGGGTGCTCTGTACTCAGGGTGCTCGTTGCTCAGTACTCAGTGATCAGGGTGCTCAGTGCTCAGTGCTCAGGGTTCTCCGTGCTCAGTGCTCAGGGTGCTGGGTGCTCAGTGCTCAGGGTGCTGGGTGCTCAGTACTCAGGGTGCTGGGTGCACAGTGCTCGGGGTGCTGGGTGCTCAGTGCTCAGGGTGCTGGGTGCTCAGTACTCAGGGTGCTGGGTGCTCAGTGCTCGGGGTGCTGGTTGCTCAGTGCTCAGGGTGCTGGGTGCTCAGTACTCAGTGTGCTGTGTGCTCAGTACTCGGGTGCTGGGTGCTCAGTGCTCAGGGTGCTGGGTGCTCAGTGCTCGGGGTGCTGGGTGCTCAGTGCTCAGTACTCAGGGTGCTGGGTGCTCAGTGATCAGGGTGCTGGGTGCTCAGTGCTCAGTACTCAGGGTGCTGGGTGCTCAGTGCTCAGGGTGCTGGGTGCTCAGTGCTCAGGGTGCTGGGTGCTCAGTGCTAAGGGTGCTGGGTACTCAGTGCTCAGGGTGCTGGGTGCTCAGTACTCAGGTTGCTCAGTGCTCAGTACTCGGGGTGCTGGGTGCTCAGTGCTCGGGGTGCTGGGTGCTCAGTGCTCAGTACTCAGGGTGATGGGTGCTCAGTGCTCAGGTTGCTGGGTGCTCAGTGCTCAGGGCGCTGGGTGCTCAGTGCTCAGGGTGCTGGGTACTCAGTGCTCAGGGTGCTCGGTGCTCAGTGCTCAGGGTGCTCAGTGCTCGGAGTGCTCGGAGCTCAGTACTCAGGTTGCTGGGTGCTCATTGCTCGGGGTGCTCGGTGCTCAGTACTCAGGGTGCTGGATGCTCACTGCTCGGGGTGCTGGGTGCTCAGTGCTCAGTACTCAGGGTGCTGGGTGCTCAGTGCTCAGGGTGCTGTGTGATCAGTGCTCAGGGTGCTGGGTGCTCAGTGCTCAGGGTGTTGGGTACTCAGTGCTCAGGGTGCTGGGTGCTCAGTACTCAGGGTGCTGGGTGCTCAGTACTAAGGGTGCTGGGTGCTCAGTGCTCGGGGTGCTATGTGCTCAGTGCTCGCGGTGCTGTGTTCTCAGTGCTCGGGGTGCTCGGTGCTCAGTACACAGGGTGCTGGATGCTCAGTGCTCGAGGTTCTCAGTACTCAGGGTGCTGTGTGTTCAGTGCTCAGGGTGCTGGGTGCTCAGTGCTCAAGGTGCTGGGTGCTCAGTGCTCGGGGTGCTCGGAGCTCAGTACTCAGGGTGCTGGGTTCTCAGTGCTCAGGGTGCTCGGTGCTCAGTACTCAGGGTGCTCGGTGCTCAGTGCTCAGGGTGCTGAGTGCTCAGTACTCAGGGTGCTGTGTACTCAGTGCACAGGGTGCTCGGTGCTCAGTGCTCGGGGTGCTCGGAGCTCAGTACTCATGGTGCTGGGTGCTCAGTGCTCAGGGTACTCGGTGATCAGTACTCAGGGTGCTGGGAGCACAGTGCTCGGTGTGCTCGGTGCTCAGTACGTTGGGTGCTCACTACTCAGGGTGCTGGGTGCTCAGTGCTCAGGGTGCTGGATGCTCAGAGCTCAGGGTGCTGGTTGCTCAGTGCTCAGGGTGCTGGGTGCTCAGTACTCAGGGTGCTGGGTGCTCAGTGCTCGGGGTGCTGGGTGCTCAGTGCTCAGGGTGCTGGGTTCTCAGTACTCAGGGTGCTGGGTGCTCAGTACTAAGGGTGCTGGGTGCTCAGTACTCGGGTGCTGGGTGCTCAGTGCTCAGGGTGCTGGGTGCTCAGTGCTCGGGGTGCTGGGTGCTCAGTGCTCAGTACTCAGGGTGCTGGGTGCTCAGTGCTCGGGGTGCTGGGTGCTCAGTGATCAGTACTCAGGGTGCTGGGTGCTCAGTGCTCAGGGTGCTGGGTGCTCAGTGCTCAGTGTGCTGGGTGCTCAGTCCTCAGGGTGCTGGGTACTCAGTGCTCAGGGTGCTGGTTGCTCAGTACTCAGGGTGCTCAGTGCTCAGTACTCGGGGTGCTGGGTGTTCAGTGCTCAGGGTGCTCACTGCTCGGTACTTGGGGTGCTGGGTGCTCAGTGCTCAGTGCTCGGGGTGCTGGGTGCTCAGTGCTCGGGGCGCTCGGTGCTCAGTGCTCGGGGTGCTGGGTGCTCAGTACTCGGGGTGCTGGGTGCTCAGTGCTCAGGGTGCTCAGTGCTCAGTACTCAGTGCTCAGGGTGCTCAGTGCTCAGTGCTCAGGGTGCTGGGTGTTCAGTACTCAGGGTGCTGGGTGCTCAGTACTCAGGGTGCTGGGTGCTCAGTGCTCAGGGTGCTGGGTGCTCAGTGCTCGGGCGCTGGGTGCTCAGTACTCAGGGTGCTGGGTGCTCAGTGCTCGGGGTGCTGGGTGCTCAGTGCTCAGGGTGCTCAGTGCTCAGGGTGCTGGGTGCTCAGTGCTCGGGGTGCTCGGTGCTCAGTACTCAGGGTGCTGAGTGCTCAGTACTCAGGGTGCTGGGTGCTCAGGACTCAGGGTGCTGGGTGCTCAGTGCTCAGTGTGCTGGGTGATCAGTGCTCAGGGTGCTGGGTGCTCAGTGCTCAGGGTGCTGGGTGCTCAGTGCTCGGGGTGCTGGGTGCTCAGTAGTCAGGGTGCTGGGTGCTCAGTGCTCGGGGTGATCGGTGCTCAGTACGTTGGGTGCTCACAACTCAGAGTGCTGGGTGCTCAGTGCTCAGGGTGCTGGGTGCTCAGTGCTCAGGGTGCTCGGTGCTCAGTGCTCAGGGTGCTGGGTGCTCAGTACTCAGGGTGCTGGTTGCTCAGTACTCAGGGTGTTCAGTGCTCAGTACTCAGGGTGCTCAGTGCTCAGTACTCAGGGTGCTCAGTGCTCAGGGTGCTGGGTGCTCAGTCCTCAGTGTGCTGGGTGCTCAGTGCTCAGGGTGCTCGGTGCTCAGTGCACAGGGTGCTGAGTGCTCAGTACTCAGGGTGCTGGGTGCTCAGTGCTCGGGGTGCTGGGTGCTCAGTACTCAGGGTGCTGGGTGCTCAGTACTCAGGGTGCTGGGTGCTCAGTGCTCAGGGTGCTAGGTGATCAGTACTCAGGGTGCTGGGTGCTCAGTGCTTGGGGTGCTCGGTGCTCAGTACGTTGGGTGCTCACTACTCAGGGTGCTGGGTGCTCAGTGCTCAGGGTGCTGGGTGCTGAGTGCTCAGGGTGCTCGGTGCTCATTGCTCAGGGTCCTGGGTGCTCAGTACTCAGGGTGCTGGTTGCTCAGTACTCAGGGTGCTCAGTGCTCAGTACTCAGGGTGCTCAGTGCTCAGTACTCAGGGTGCTCAGTGCTCAGGGTGCTGGGTGCTCAGTCCTCAGGGTGCTGGGTGCTCAGTGCTCGGGGTGCTGGGTGCTCTGTACTCAGGGTGCTCGTTGCTCAGTACTCAGGATGCTGGCTGCTCAGTACTCAGGGTGCTGGGTGCTCAATACTCAGGGTGCTCAGTACTTGGGCCGCTGGGTGCTCAGTACTCCGGGTGCTGGGTGCTCAGTTCTCGGGGTGCTCTGTGCTCAGTACTCAGTGATCAGGGTGCTCAGTGCTCAGTGCTCAGGGTGCTCCGTGCTCAGTGCTCAGGGTGCTGGGTGCTCAGTGCTCAGGGTGCTGGGTGCTCAGTACTCAGGGTGCTGGGTGCACAGTGCTCGGGGTGCTGGGTGCTCAGTGCTCTGGGTGCTGGGTGCTCAGTACTCAGGGTGCTGGGTGCTCAGTGCTCGGGGTGCTGGGTGCTCAGTACTCGGGTGCTATGTGCTCAGTGCTCAGGGTGCTGGGTGCTCAGTGCTCGGGGTGCTGGGTGCTCAGTGCTCAGTACTCAGGGTGCTGGGTGCTCAGTGATCGGGGTGCTGTGTGCTCAGTGCTCAGTACTCAGGGTGCTGGGTGCTCAGTGCTCAGGGTGCTGGGTGCTCAGTGCTCAGGGTGCTGGGTGCTCAGTGCTAAGGGTGCTGGGTACTCAGTGCTCAGGGTGCTGGGTGCTCAGTACTCAGGGTGCTCAGTGCTCAGTACTCGGGGTGCTGGGTGCTCAGTGACGGGGTGCTGGGTGCTCAGTGCTCAGTACTCAGGGTGCTGTGTGCTCAGTGCTCAGGGTGCTCAGTGCTCAGGGTGCTGTGTGCTCAGTGCTCAGGGTGCTGGGTGCTCAGTGCTCAGGGTGTTGGGTACTCAGTGCTCAGGGTGCTGGGTGCTCAGTACTCAGGGTGCTGGGTGCTCAGTACTCAGGGTGCTGGGTGCTCAGTGCTCGGGGTGCTATGTGCTCAGTGTTCGCGGTGCTGGGTTCTCAGTGCTCGGGGTGCTCGGTGCTCAGTACTCAGGGTGCTGGATGCTCAGTGCTCGAGGTGCTCAGTACTCAGGGTGCTGTGTGTTCAGTGCTCAGGGTGCTGGGTGCTCAGTGCTCAAGGTGCTGGGTGCTCAGTACTCAGGGTGCTCATTGCTCAGGGTGCAGGGTGCTCAGTACTCAGGGTGCCGGCTGCTCAGTGCTCGGGGTGCTCGGAGCTCAGTACTCAGGGTGCTGGGTTCTCAGTGCTCAGGGTGCTCGGTGCTCAGTACTCAGGGTGCTCGGTGCTCAGTGCTCAGGGTGCTGAGTGCTCAGTACTCAGGGTGCTGGGTACTCAGTGCACAGGTTGCTCGGTGCTCAGTGCTCGGGGTGCTCAGAGCTCAGTACTCAGGGTGCTGGGTGCTCAGTGCTCAGGGTACTCGGTGATCAGTACTCAGGGTGCTGGGTGCACAGTGCTCGGGGTGCTCGGTGCTCAGTACGTTGGGTGCTCACTACTCAGGGTGCTGGGTGCTCAGTGCTCAGGGTGCTGGATGCTCAGAGCTCAGGGTGCTGGTTGCTCAGTGCTCAGGGTGCTGGGTGCTCAGTGATCAGTACTCAGGGTGCTGGGTGCTCAGTGCTCAGGGTGCTGGGTGCTCAGTGCTCAGGGTGCTGGATGCTCAGAGCTCAGGGTGCTGGTTGCTCAGTGCTCGGGGTGCTGGGTGCTCAGTGATCAGTACTCAGGGTGCTGGGTGCTCAGTGCTCAGGGTGCTGGGTGCTCAGTGCTCAGGGTGCTGGTTGCTCAGTACTCAGGGTGCTCAGTGCTCAGTACTGGGGGTGCTGGGTGTTCAGTGCTCAGGGTGCTCACTGCTCAGTACTCGGGGTGCTGGGTGCTCAGAGCTCAGGGTGCTGGGTGCTCAGTACTCAGGGTGCTGTGTGCTCAGTACTCGGGTGCTGGGTGCTCAGTGCTCAGGGTGCTGGGTGCTCAGTGCTCGGGGTGCTGGGTGCTCAGTGCTCAGTACTCAGGGTGCTGGGTGCTCAGTGATCGGGGTGCTGGGTGCTCAGTGCTCAGTACTCAGGGTGCTGGGTGCTCAGTGCTCAGGGTGCTGGGTGCTCAGTGCTCAGGGTGCTGGGTGCTCAGTGCTAAGGGTGCTGGGTACTCAGTGCTCAGGGTGCTGGGTGCTCAGTACTCAGGGTGCTCAGTGCTCAGTACTCGGGGTGCTGGGTGCTCAGTGCTCGGGGTGCTGGGTGCTCAGTGCTCAGTACTCAGGGTGGTGGGTGCTCAGTGCTCAGGGTGCTGGGTGCTCAGTGCTCAGGGCGCTGGGTGCTCAGTGCTCAGGGTGCTGGGTACTCAGTGCTCAGGGTGCTCGGTGCTTAGTGCTCAGGGTGCTCAGTGCTCGGAGTGCTCGGAGCTCAGTACTCAGGGTGCTGGGTGCTCATTGCTCGGGGTGCTCGGTGCTCAGTACTCAGGGTGCTGGCTGCTCACTGCTCGGGGTGCTGGGTGCTCAGTGCTCAGTACTCAGGGTGCTGGGTGCTCAGTGCTCAGGGTGCTGTGTGATCAGTGCTCAGGGTGCTGGGTGCTCAGTGCTCAGGGTGTTGGGTACTCAGTGCTCAGGGTGCTGGGTGCTCAGTACTCAGGGTGCTGGGTGCTCAGTACTAAGGGTGCTGGGTGCTCAGTGCTCGGGGTGCTATGTGCTCAGTGCTCGCGGTGCTGTGTTCTCAGTGCTCTGGGTGCTCGGTGCTCAGTACTCAGGGTGCTGGATGCTCAGTGCTCGAGGTTCTCAGTACTCAGGGTGCTGTGTGTTCAGTGCTCAGGGTGCTGGGTGCTCAGTGCTCAAGGTGCTGGGTGCTCAGTACTCAGGGTGCTCATTGCTCAGGGTGCAGGGTGCTCAGTACTCACGGTGCTGGGTGCTCAGTGCTCGGGGTGCTCGGAGCTCAGTACTCAGGGTGCTGGGTTCTCAGTGCTCAGGGTGCTCGGTGCTCAGTACTCAGGGTGCTCGGTGCTCAGTGCTCAGGGTGCTGAGTGCTCAGTACTCAGGGTGCTGTGTACTCAGTGCACAGGGTGCTCGGTGCTCAGTGCTCGGGGTGCTCGGAGCTCAGTACTCAGGGTGCTGGGTGCTCAGTGCTCAGGGTACTCGGTGATCAGTACTCAGGGTGCTGGGAGCACAGTGCTCGGTGTGCTCGGTGCTCAGTACGTTGGGTGCTCACTACTCAGGGTGCTGGGTGCTCAGTGCTCAGGGTGCTGGATGCTCAGAGCTCAGGGTGCTGGTTGCTCAGTGCTCAGGGTGCTGGGTGCTCAGTACTCAGGGTGCTGGGTGCTCAGTGCTCGGGGTGCTGGGTGCTCAGTGCTCAGGGTGCTTGGTGCTCATTGCTCAGGGTGCTGGGTGCTCAGTACTCAGGGTGCTGGGAGCTCAGTGCTCAGGGTGATCGGTGCTCAGTACTCAGAGTGCTCAGTACTCAGGGTGCTGGGTGCTCAGTGCTCGGGGTGCTGGGTGCTCAGTACTGAGGGTGCTTTGGGTTCTGGGTGCTCAGTGCTCAGGATGATCGGTGCTCAGTACTCAGGGTGCTGGTTGCTCAGTGCTCAGGGTGCTGGGTGCTCAGTCCTCAGGGTGCTCAGTGCTCAGGGTGCTGGGTGCTCAGTGCTCGGGGTGCTGGGTGCTCAGGACTCAGGGTGCTGGGTGCTCAGTGCTCAGTGTGCTGGGTGATCAGTGCTCAGGGTGCTGGGTGCTCAGTGCTCAGGGTGCTGGGTGCTCAGTGCTCGGGGTGCTGGGTGCTCAGTAGTCAGGGTGCTGGGTGCTCAGTGCTCGGGGTGCTCGGTGCTCAGTACGTTGGGTGCTCACAACTCAGAGTGCTGGGTGCTCAGTGCTCAGGGTGCTGGGTGCTCAGTGCTCAGGGTGCTCGGTGCTCAGTGCTCAGGGTGCTGGGTGCTCAGTACTCAGGGTGCTGGTTGCTCAGTACTCAGGGTATTCAGTGCTCAGTACTCAGGGTGCTCAGTGCTCAGTACTCAGGGTGCTCAGTGCTCAGGGTGCTGGGTGCTCAGTCCTCAGGGTGCTGGCTGATCAGTGCTCAGGTTGCTCGGTGCTCAGTGCACAGGGTGCTGAGTGCTCAGTACTCAGGGTGCTGGGTGCTCAGTGCTCGGGGTGCTGGGTGCTCAGTACTCAGGGTGCTGGGTGCTCAGTACTCAGGGTGCTGGGTGCTCAGTGCTCAGGGTGCTAGGTGATCAGTACTCAGGGTGCTGGGTGCTCAGTGCTTGGGGTGCTCGGTGCTCAGTACGTTGGGTGCTCACTACTCAGGGTGCTGGGTGCTCAGTGCTCAGGGTGCTGGGTGCTCAGTGCTCAGGGTGCTCGGTGCTCATTTCTCAGGGTCCTGGGTGCTCAGTACTCAGGGTGCTGGTTGCTCAGTACTCAGGGTGCTCAGTGCTCAGTACTCAGGGTGCTCAGTGCTCAGTACTCAGGGTGCTCAGTGCTCAGGGTGCTGGGTGCTCAGTACTCAGGGTGCTGGGTGCTCAGTGCTCGGGGTGCTGGGTGCTCTGTACTCAGGGTGCTCGTTGCTCAGTACTCAGTGATCAGGGTGCTCAGTGCTCAGTGCTCAGGGTTCTCCGTGCTCAGTGCTCAGGGTGCTGGGTGCTCAGTGCTCAGGGTGCTGGGTGCTCAGTACTCAGGGTGCTGGGTGCACAGTGCTCGGGGTGCTGGGTGCTCAGTGCTCAGGGTGCTGGGTGCTCAGTACTGAGGGTGCTGGGTGCTCAGTGCTCGGGGTGCTGGGTGCTCAGTGCTCAGGGTGCTGGGTGCTCAGTACTCAGTGTGCTGTGTGCTCAGTACTCGGGTGCTGGGTGCTCAGTGCTCAGGGTGCTGGGTGCTCAGTGCTCGGGGTGCTGGGTGCTCAGTGCTCAGTACTCAGGGTGCTGGGTGCTCAGTGATCAGGGTGCTGGGTGCTCAGTGCTCAGTACTCAGGGTGCTGGGTGCTCAGTGCTCAGGGTGCTGGGTGCTCAGTGCTCAGGGTGCTGGGTGCTCAGTGCTAAGTGTGCTGGGTACTCAGTGCTCAGGGTGCTGGGTGCTCAGTACTCAGGGTGCTCAGTGCTCAGTACTCGGGGTGCTGGGTGCTCAGTGCTCAGGGTGCTGGGTGCTCAGTGCTCAGTACTCAGGGTGATGGGTGCTTAGTGCTCAGGGTGCTGGGTGCTCAGTGCTCAGGGCGCTGGGTGCTCAGTGCTCAGTGTGCTGGGTACTCAGTGCTCAGGGTGCTCGGTGCTCAGTGCTCAGGGTGCTCAGTGCTCGGAGTGCTCGGAGCTCAGTACTCAGGGTGCTGGGTGCTCATTGCTCGGGGTGCTCGGTGCTCAGTACTCAGGGTGCTGGCTGCTCACTGCTCGGGGTGCTGGGTGCTCAGTGCTCAGTACTCAGGGTGCTGGGTGCTCAGTGCTCAGGGTGCTGTGTGATCAGTGCTCAGGGTGCTGGGTGCTCAGTGCTCAGGGTGTTGGGTACTCAGTGCTCAGGGTGCTGGGTGCTCAGTACTCAGGGTGCTGGGTGCTCAGTACTAAGGGTGCTGGGTGCTCAGTGCTCGGGGTGCTATGTGCTCAGTGCTCGCGGTGCTGTGTTCTCAGTGCTCGGGGTGCTCGGTGCTCAGTACTCAGGGTGCTGGATGCTCAGTGCTCGAGGTTCTCAGTACTCAGGGTGCTGTGTGTTCAGTGCTCAGGTTGCTGGGTGCTCAGTGCTCAAGGTGCTGGGTGCTCAGTACTCAGGGTGCTCATTGCTCAGGGTGCAGGGTGCTCAGTACTCAGGGTGCTGGGTGCTCAGTGCTCGGGGTGCTCGGAGCTCAGTACTCAGGGTGCTGGGTTCTCAGTGCTCAGGGTGCTCGGTGCTCAGTACTCAGGGTGCTCGGTGCTCAGTGCTCAGGGTGCTGAGTGCTCAGTACTCAGGGTGCTGTGTACTCAGTGCACAGGGTGCTCGGTGCTCAGTGCTCGGGGAGCTCGGAGCTCAGTACTCAGGGTGCTGGGTGCTCAGTGCTCAGGGTACTCGGTGATCAGTACTCAGGGTGCTGGGAGCACAGTGCTCGGTGTGCTCGGTGCTCAGTACATTGGGTGCTCACTACTCAGGGTGCTGGGTGCTCAGTGCTCAGGGTGCTGGATGCTCAGAGCTCAGGGTGCTGGTTGCTCAGTGCTCAGGGTGCTGGGTGCTCAGTACTCAGGGTGCTGGGTGCTCAGTGCTCGGGGTGCTGGGTGCTCAGTGCTCAGGGTGCTGGGTTCTCAGTACTCAGGGTGCTGGGTGCTCAGTACTAAGGGTGCTGGGTGCTCAGTACTCGGGTGCTGGGTGCTCAGTGCTCAGGGTGCTGGGTGCTCAGTGCTCGGGGTGCTGGGTGCTCAGTGCTCAGTACTCAGGGTGCTGGGTGCTCAGTGCTCGGGGTGCTGGGTGCTCAGTGATCAGTACTCAGGGTGCTGGGTGCTCAGTGCTCAGGGTGCTGGGTGCTCAGTGCTCAGTGTGCTGGGTGCTCAGTCCTCAGGGTGCTGGGTACTCAGTGCTCAGGGTGCTGGTTGCTCAGTACTCAGGGTGCTCAGTGCTCAGTACTCGGGGTGCTGGGTGCTCAGTGCTCAGTGCTCGGGGTGCTGGGTGCTCAGTGCTCGGGGCGCTCGGTGCTCAGTGCTCGGGGTGCTGGGTGCTCAGTACTCGGGGTGCTGGGTGCTCAGTGCTCAGGGTGCTCAGTGCTCAGTACTCAGTGCTCAGGGTGCTCAGTGCTCAGTGCTCAGGGTGCTGGGTGTTCAGTACTCAGGGTGCTGGGTGCTCAGTGCTCAGGGTGCTGGGTGCTCAGTGCTCGGGGCGCTGGGTGCTCAGTACTCAGGGTGCTGGGTGCTCAGTGCTCGGGGTGCTGGGTGCTCAGTGCTCAGGGTGCTCAGTGCTCAGGGTGCTGGGTGCTCAGTGCTCAGGGTGCTGGGTGCTCAGTACTCAGGGTGCTGGGTGCTCAGTGCTCGGGGTGCTCAGTGCTCAGTACTCAGGGTGCTCAGTGCTCAGTACTCAGGGTGCTCAGTGCTCAGGGTGCTGGGTGCTCAGTACTCAGGGTGCTGGGTGCTCAGTGCTCGGGGTGCTGGGTGCTCTGTACTCAGGGTGCTCGTTGCTCAGTACTCAGTGATCAGGGTGCTCAGTGCTCAGTGCTCAGGGTTCTCCGTGCTCAGTGCTCAGGGTGCTGGGTGCTCAGTGCTCAGGGTGCTGGGTGCTCAGTACTCAGGGTGCTGGGTGCACAGTGCTCGGGGTGCTGGGTGCTCAGTGCTCAGGGTGCTGGGTGCTCAGTACTCAGGGTGCTGGGTGCTCAGTGCTCGGGGTGCTGGTTGCTCAGTGCTCAGGGTGCTGGGTGCTCAGTACTCAGTGTGCTGTGTGCTCAGTACTCGGGTGCTGGGTGCTCAGTGCTCAGGGTGCTGGGTGCTCAGTGCTCGGGGTGCTGGGTGCTCAGTGCTCAGTACTCAGGGTGCTGGGTGCTCAGTGATCAGGGTGCTGGGTGCTCAGTGCTCAGTACTCAGGGTGCTGGGTGCTCAGTGCTCAGGGTGCTGGGTGCTCAGTGCTCAGGGTGCTGGGTGCTCAGTGCTAAGGGTGCTGGGTACTCAGTGCTCAGGGTGCTGGGTGCTCAGTACTCAGGTTGCTCAGTGCTCAGTACTCGGGGTGCTGGGTGCTCAGTGCTCGGGGTGCTGGGTGCTCAGTGCTCAGTACTCAGGGTGATGGGTGCTCAGTGCTCAGGGTGCTGGGTGCTCAGTGCTCAGGGCGCTGGGTGCTCAGTGCTCAGGGTGCTGGGTACTCAGTGCTCAGGGTGCTCGGTGCTCAGTGCTCAGGGTGCTCAGTGCTCGGAGTGCTCGGAGCTCAGTACTCAGGGTGCTGGGTGCTCATTGCTCGGGGTGCTCGGTGCTCAGTACTCAGGGTGCTGGATGCTCACTGCTCGGGGTGCTGGGTGCTCAGTGCTCAGTACTCAGGGTGCTGGGTGCTCAGTGCTCAGGGTGCTGTGTGATCAGTGCTCAGGGTGCTGGGTGCTCAGTGCTCAGGGTGTTGGGTACTCAGTGCTCAGGGTGCTGGGTGCTCAGTACTCAGGGTGCTGGGTGCTCAGTACTAAGGGTGCTGGGTGCTCAGTGCTCGGGGTGCTATGTGCTCAGTGCTCGCGGTGCTGTGTTCTCAGTGCTCGGGGTGCTCGGTGCTCAGTACACAGGGTGCTGGATGCTCAGTGCTCGAGGTTCTCAGTACTCAGGGTGCTGTGTGTTCAGTGCTCAGGGTGCTGGGTGCTCAGTGCTCAAGGTGCTGGGTGCTCAGTACTCAGGGTGCTCATTGCTCAGGGTGCAGGGTGCTCAGTACTCAGGGTGCTGGGTGCTCAGTGCTCGGGGTGCTCGGAGCTCAGTACTCAGGGTGCTGGGTTCTCAGTGCTCAGGGTGCTCGGTGCTCAGTACTCAGGGTGCTCGGTGCTCAGTGCTCAGGGTGCTGAGTGCTCAGTACTCAGGGTGCTGTGTACTCAGTGCACAGGGTGCTCGGTGCTCAGTGCTCGGGGTGCTCGGAGCTCAGTACTCATGGTGCTGGGTGCTCAGTGCTCAGGGTACTCGGTGATCAGTACTCAGGGTGCTGGGAGCACAGTGCTCGGTGTGCTCGGTGCTCAGTACGTTGGGTGCTCACTACTCAGGGTGCTGGGTGCTCAGTGCTCAGGGTGCTGGATGCTCAGAGCTCAGGGTGCTGGTTGCTCAGTGCTCAGGGTGCTGGGTGCTCAGTACTCAGGGTGCTGGGTGCTCAGTGCTCGGGGTGCTGGGTGCTCAGTGCTCAGGGTGCTGGGTTCTCAGTACTCAGGGTGCTGGGTGCTCAGTACTAAGGGTGCTGGGTGCTCAGTACTCGGGTGCTGGGTGCTCAGTGCTCAGGGTGCTGGGTGCTCAGTGCTCGGGGTGCTGGGTGCTCAGTGCTCAGTACTCAGGGTGCTGGGTGCTCAGTGCTCGGGGTGCTGGGTGCTCAGTGATCAGTACTCAGGGTGCTGGGTGCTCAGTGCTCAGGGTGCTGGGTGCTCAGTGCTCAGTGTGCTGGGTGCTCAGTCCTCAGGGTGCTGGGTACTCAGTGCTCAGGGTGCTGGTTGCTCAGTACTCAGGGTGCTCAGTGCTCAGTACTCGGGGTGCTGGGTGTTCAGTGCTCAGGGTGCTCACTGCTCAGTACTTGGGGTGCTGGGTGCTCAGTGCTCAGTGCTCGGGGTGCTGGGTGCTCAGTGCTCGGGGCGCTCGGTGCTCAGTGCTCGGGGTGCTGGGTGCTCAGTACTCGGGGTGCTGGGTGCTCAGTGCTCAGGGTGCTCAGTGCTCAGTACTCAGTGCTCAGGGTGCTCAGTGCTCAGTGCTCAGGGTGCTGGGTGTTCAGTACTCAGGGTGCTGGGCGCTCAGTACTCAGGGTGCTGGGTGCTCAGTGCTCAGGGTGCTGGGTGCTCAGTGCTCGGGCGCTGGGTGCTCAGTACTCAGGGTGCTGGGTGCTCAGTGCTCGGGGTGCTGGGTGCTCAGTGCTCAGGGTGCTCAGTGCTCAGGGTGCTGGGTGCTCAGTGCTCGGGGTGCTCGGTGCTCAGTACTCAGGGTGCTGAGTGCTCAGTACTCAGGGTGCTGGGTGCTCAGGACTCAGGGTGCTGGGTGCTCAGTGCTCAGTGTGCTGGGTGATCAGTGCTCAGGGTGCTGGGTGCTCAGTGCTCAGGGTGCTGGGTGCTCAGTGCTCGGGGTGCTGGGTGCTCAGTAGTCAGGGTGCTGGGTGCTCAGTGCTCGGGGTGATCGGTGCTCAGTACGTTGGGTGCTCACAACTCAGAGTGCTGGGTGCTCAGTGCTCAGGGTGCTGGGTGCTCAGTGCTCAGGGTGCTCGGTGCTCAGTGCTCAGGGTGCTGGGTGCTCAGTACTCAGGGTGCTGGTTGCTCAGTACTCAGGGTGTTCAGTGCTCAGTACTCAGGGTGCTCAGTGCTCAGTACTCAGTGTGCTCAGTGCTCAGGGTGCTGGGTGCTCAGTCCTCAGTGTGCTGGGTGCTCAGTGCTCAGGGTGCTCGGTGCTCAGTGCACAGGGTGCTGAGTGCTCAGTACTCAGGGTGCTGGGTGCTCAGTGCTCGGGGTGCTGGGTGCTCAGTACTCAGGGTGCTGGGTGCTCAGTACTCAGGGTGCTGGGTGCTCAGTGCTCAGGGTGCTAGGTGATCAGTACTCAGGGTGCTGGGTGCTCAGTGCTTGGGGTGCTCGGTGCTCAGTACGTTGGGTGCTCACTACTCAGGGTGCTGGGTGCTCAGTGCTCAGGGTGCTGGGTGCTGAGTGCTCAGGGTGCTCGGTGCTCATTGCTCAGGGTCCTGGGTGCTCAGTACTCAGGGTGCTGGTTGCTCAGTACTCAGGGTGCTCAGTGCTCAGTACTCAGGGTGCTCAGTGCTCAGTACTCAGGGTGCTCAGTGCTCAGGGTGCTGGGTGCTCAGTCCTCAGGGTGCTGGGTGCTCAGTGCTCGGGGTGCTGGGTGCTCTGTACTCAGGGTGCTCGTTGCTCAGTACTCAGGATGCTGGCTGCTCAGTACTCAGGGTGCTGGGTGCTCAATACTCAGGGTGCTCAGTACTTGGGCCGCTGGGTGCTCAGTAATCCGGGTGCTGGGTGCTCAGTTCTCGGGGTGCTCTGTGCTCAGTACTCAGTGATCAGGGTGCTCAGTGCTCAGTGCTCAGGGTGCTCCGTGCTCAGTGCTCAGGGTGCTGGGTGCTCAGTGCTCAGGGTGCTGGGTGCTCAGTACTCAGGGTGCTGGGTGCACAGTGCTCGGGGTGCTGGGTGCTCAGTGCTCTGGGTGCTGGGTGCTCAGTACTCAGGGTGCTGGGTGCTCAGTGCTCGGGGTGCTGGGTGCTCAGTACTCGGGTGCTATGTGCTCAGTGCTCAGGGTGCTGGGTGCTCAGTGCTCGGGGTGCTGGGTGCTCAGTGCTCAGTACTCAGGGTGCTGGGTGCTCAGTGATCGGGGTGCTGGGTGCTCAGTGCTCAGTACTCAGGGTGCTGGGTGCTCAGTGCTCAGGGTGCTGGGTGCTCAGTGCTCAGGGTGCTGGGTGCTCAGTGCTAAGGGTGCTGGGTACTCAGTGCTCAGGGTGCTGGGTGCTCAGTACTCAGGGTGCTCAGTGCTCAGTACTCGGGGTGCTGGGTGCTCAGTGACGGGGTGCTGGGTGCTCAGTGCTCAGTACTCAGGGTGCTGTGTGCTCAGTGCTCAGGGTGCTCAGTGCTCAGGGTGCTGTGTGCTCAGTGCTCAGGGTGCTGGGTGCTCAGTGCTCAGGGTGTTGGGTACTCAGTGCTCAGGGTGCTGGGTGCTCAGTACTCAGGGTGCTGGGTGCTCAGTACTCAGGGTGCTGGGTGCTCAGTGCTCGGGGTGCTATGTGCTCAGTGTTCGCGGTGCTGGGTTCTCAGTGCTCGGGGTGCTCGGTGCTCAGTACTCAGGGTGCTGGATGCTCAGTGCTCGAGGTGCTCAGTACTCAGGGTGCTGTGTGTTCAGTGCTCAGGGTGCTGGGTGCTCAGTGCTCAAGGTGCTGGGTGCTCAGTACTCAGGGTGCTCATTGCTCAGGGTGCAGGGTGCTCAGTACTCAGGGTGCCGGCTGCTCAGTGCTCGGGGTGCTCGGAGCTCAGTACTCAGGGTGCTGGGTTCTCAGTGCTCAGGGTGCTCGGTGCTCAGTACTCAGGGTGCTCGGTGCTCAGTGCTCAGGGTGCTGAGTGCTCAGTACTCAGGGTGCTGGGTACTCAGTGCACAGGTTGCTCGGTGCTCAGTGCTCGGGGTGCTCAGAGCTCAGTACTCAGGGTGCTGGGTGCTCAGTGCTCAGGGTACTCGGTGATCAGTACTCAGGGTGCTGGGTGCACAGTGCTCGGGGTGCTCGGTGCTCAGTACGTTGGGTGCTCACTACTCAGGGTGCTGGGTGCTCAGTGCTCAGGGTGCTGGATGCTCAGAGCTCAGGGTGCTGGTTGCTCAGTGCTCAGGGTGCTGGGTGCTCAGTGATCAGTACTCAGGGTGCTGGGTGCTCAGTGCTCAGGGTGCTGGGTGCTCAGTGCTCAGGGTGCTGGATGCTCAGAGCTCAGGGTGCTGGTTGCTCAGTGCTCGGGGTGCTGGGTGCTCAGTGATCAGTACTCAGGGTGCTGGGTGCTCAGTGCTCAGGGTGCTGGGTGCTCAGTGCTCAGTGTGCTGGGTGCTCAGTCCTCAGGGTGCTGGGTACTCAGTGCTCAGGGTGCTGGTTGCTCAGTACTCAGGGTGCTCAGTGCTCAGTACTCGGGGTGCTGGGTGTTCAGTGCTCAGGGTGCTCACTGCTCAGTACTCGGGGTGCTGGGTGCTCAGTGCTCAGGGTGCTGGGTGCTCAGTACTCAGGGTGCTGTGTGCTCAGTACTCGGGTGCTGGGTGCTCAGTGCTCAGGGTGCTGGGTGCTCAGTGCTCGGGGTGCTGGGTGCTCAGTGCTCAGTACTCAGGGTGCTGGGTGCTCAGTGATCGGGGTGCTGGGTGCTCAGTGCTCAGTACTCAGGGTGCTGGGTGCTCAGTGCTCAGGGTGCTGGGTGCTCAGTGCTCAGGGTGCTGGGTGCTCAGTGCTAAGGGTGCTGGGTACTCAGTGCTCAGGGTGCTGGGTGCTCAGTACTCAGGGTGCTCAGTGCTCAGTACTCGGGGTGCTGGGTGCTCAGTGCTCGGGGTGCTGGGTGCTCAGTGCTCAGTACTCAGGGTCCTGGGTGCTCAGTGCTCAGGGTGCTGGGTGCTCAGTGCTCAGGGCGCTGGGTGCTCAGTGCTCAGGGTGCTGGGTACTCAGTGCTCAGGGTGCTCGGTGCTCAGTGCTCAGGGTGCTCAGTGCTCGGAGTGCTCGGAGCTCAGTACTCAGGGTGCTGGGTGCTCATTGCTCGGGGTGCTCGGTGCTCAGTACTCAGGGTGCTGGCTGCTCACTGCTCGGGGTGCTGGGTGCTCAGTGCTCAGTACTCAGGGTGCTGGGTGCTCAGTGCTCAGGGTGCTGTGTGATCAGTGCTCAGGGTGCTGGGTGCTCAGTGCTCAGGGTGTTGGGTACTCAGTGCTCAGGGTGCTGGGTGCTCAGTACTCAGGGTGCTGGGTGCTCAGTACTAAGGGTGCTGGGTGCTCAGTGCTCGGGGTGCTATGTGCTCAGTGCTCGCGGTGCTGTGTTCTCAGTGCTCTGGGTGCTCGGTGCTCAGTACTCAGGGTGCTGGATGCTCAGTGCTCGAGGTTCTCAGTACTCAGGGTGCTGTGTGTTCAGTGCTCAGGGTGCTGGGTGCTCAGTGCTCAAGGTGCTGGGTGCTCAGTACTCAGGGTGCTCATTGCTCAGGGTGCAGGGTGCTCAGTACTCAGGGTGCTGGGTGCTCAGTGCTCGGGGTGCTCGGAGCTCAGTACTCAGGGTGCTGGGTTCTCAGTGCTCAGGGTGCTCGGTGCTCAGTACTCAGGGTGCTCGGTGCTCAGTGCTCAGGGTGCTGAGTGCTCAGTACTCAGGGTGCTGTGTACTCAGTGCACAGGGTGCTCGGTGCTCAGTGCTCGGGGTGCTCGGAGCTCAGTACTCAGGGTGCTGGGTGCTCAGTGCTCAGGGTACTCGGTGATCAGTACTCAGGGTGCTGGGAGCACAGTGCTCGGTGTGCTCGGTGCTCAGTACGTTGGGTGCTCACTACTCAGGGTGCTGGGTGCTCAGTGCTCAGGGTGCTGGATGCTCAGAGCTCAGGGTGCTGGTTGCTCAGTGCTCGGGGTGCTGGGTGCTCAGTACTCAGGGTGCTGGGTGCTCAGTGCTCGGGGTGCTGGGTGCTCTGTACTCAGGGTGCTCGTTGCTCAGTACTCAGTGATCAGGGTGCTCAGTGCTCAGTGCTCAGGGTTCTCCGTGCTCAGTGCTCAGGGTGCTGGGTGCTCAGTGCTCAGGGTGCTGGGTGCTCAGTACTCAGGGTGCTGGGTGCACAGTGCTCGGGGTGCTGGGTGCTCAGTGCTCAGGGTGCTGGGTGCTCAGTACTGAGGGTGCTGGGTGCTCAGTGCTCGGGGTGCTGGGTGCTCAGTGCTCAGGGTGCTGGGTGCTCAGTACTCAGTGTGCTGTGTGCTCAGTACTCGGGTGCTGGGTGCTCAGTGCTCAGGGTGCTGGGTGCTCAGTGCTCGGGGTGCTGGGTGCTCAGTGCTCAGTACTCAGGGTGCTGGGTGCTCAGTGATCAGGGTGCTGGGTGCTCAGTGCTCAGTACTCAGGGTGCTGGGTGCTCAGTGCTCAGGGTGCTGGGTGCTCAGTGCTCAGGGTGCTGGGTGCTCAGTGCTAAGGGTGCTGGGTACTCAGTGCTCAGGGTGCTGGGTGCTCAGTACTCAGGGTGCTCAGTGCTCAGTACTCGGGGTGCTGGGTGCTCAGTGCTCAGGGTGCTGGGTGCTCAGTGCTCAGTACTCAGGGTGATGGGTGCTCAGTGCTCAGGGTGCTGGGTGCTCAGTGCTCAGGGCGCTGGGTGCTCAGTGCTCAGTGTGCTGGGTACTCAGTGCTCAGGGTGCTCGGTGCTCAGTGCTCAGGGTGCTCAGTGCTCGGAGTGCTCGGAGCTCAGTACTCAGGGTGCTGGGTGCTCATTGCTCGGGGTGCTCGGTGCTCAGTACTCAGGGTGCTGGCTGCTCACTGCTCGGGGTGCTGGGTGCTCAGTGCTCAGTACTCAGGGTGCTGGGTGCTCAGTGCTCAGGGTGCTGTGTGATCAGTGCTCAGGGTGCTGGGTGCTCAGTGCTCAGGGTGTTGGGTACTCAGTGCTCAGGGTGCTGGGTGCTCAGTACTCAGGGGGCTGGGTGCTCAGTACTAAGGGTGCTGGGTGCTCAGTGCTCGGGGTGCTATGTGCTCAGTGCTCGCGGTGCTGTGTTCTCAGTGCTCGGGGTGCTCGGTGCTCAGTACTCAGGGTGCTGGATGCTCAGTGCTCGAGGTTCTCAGTACTCAGGGTGCTGTGTGTTCAGTGCTCAGTTTGCTGGGTGCTCAGTGCTCAAGGTGCTGGGTGCTCAGTACTCAGGGTGCTCATTGCTCAGGGTGCAGGGTGCTCAGTACTCAGGGTGCTGGGTGCTCAGTGCTCGGGGTGCTCGGAGCTCAGTACTCAGGGTGCTGGGTTCTCAGTGCTCAGGGTGCTCGGTGCTCAGTACTCAGGGTGCTCGGTGCTCAGTGCTCAGGGTGCTGAGTGCTCAGTACTCAGGGTGCTGTGTACTCAGTGCACAGGGTGCTCGGTGCTCAGTGCTCGGGGAGCTCGGAGCTCAGTACTCAGGGTGCTGGGTGCTCAGTGCTCAGGGTACTCGGTGATCAGTACTCAGGGTGCTGGGAGCACAGTGCTCGGTGTGCTCGGTGCTCAGTACGTTGGGTGCTCACTACTCAGGGTGCTGGGTGCTCAGTGCTCAGGGTGCTGGATGCTCAGAGCTCAGGGTGCTGGTTGCTCAGTGCTCAGGGTGCTGGGTGCTCAGTACTCAGGGTGCTGGGTGCTCAGTGCTCGGGGTGCTGGGTGCTCAGTGCTCAGGGTGCTGGGTTCTCAGTACTCAGGGTGCTGGGTGCTCAGTACTAAGGGTGCTGGGTGCTCAGTACTCGGGTGCTGGGTGCTCAGTGCTCAGGGTGCTGGGTGCTCAGTGCTCGGGGTGCTGGGTGCTCAGTGCTCAGTACTCAGGGTGCTGGGTGCTCAGTGCTCGGGGTGCTGGGTGCTCAGTGATCAGTACTCAGGGTGCTGGGTGCTCAGTGCTCAGGGTGCTGGGTGCTCAGTGCTCAGTGTGCTGGGTGCTCAGTCCTCAGGGTGCTGGGTACTCAGTGCTCAGGGTGCTGGTTGCTCAGTACTCAGGGTGCTCAGTGCTCAGTACTCGGGGTGCTGGGTGCTCAGTGCTCAGTGCTCGGGGTGCTGGGTGCTCAGTGCTCGGGGCGCTCGGTGCTCAGTGCTCGGGGTGCTGGGTGCTCAGTACTCGGGGTGCTGGGTGCTCAGTGCTCAGGGTGCTCAGTGCTCAGTACTCAGTGCTCAGGGTGCTCAGTGCTCAGTGCTCAGGGTGCTGGGTGTTCAGTACTCAGGGTGCTGGGTGCTCAGTGCTCAGGGTGCTGGGTGTTCAGTGCTCGGGGCGCTGGGTGCTCAGTACTCAGGGTGCTGGGTGCTCAGTGCTCGGGGTGCTGGGTGCTCAGTGCTCAGGGTGCTCAGTGCTCAGGGTGCTGGGTGCTCAGTGCTCGGGGTGCTCGGTGCTCAGTACTCAGGGTGCTGAGTGCTCAGTACTCAGGGTGCTGGGTGCTCAGGACTCAGGGTGCTGGGTGCTCAGTGCTCAGTGTGCTGGGTGATCAGTGCTCAGGGTGCTGGGTGCTCAGTGCTCAGGGTGCTGGGTGCTCAGTGCTCGGGGTGCTTTGTGCTCAGTAGTCAGGGTGCTGGGTGCTCAGTGCTCGGGGTGATCGGTGCTCAGTACGTTGGGTGCTCACAACTCAGAGTGCTGGGTGCTCAGTGCTCAGGGTGCTGGGTGCTCAGTGCTCAGGGTGCTCGGTGCTCAGTGCTCAGGGTGCTGGGTGCTCAGTACTCAGGGTGCTGGTTGCTCAGTACTCAGGGTGTTCAGTGCTCAGTACTCAGGGTGCTCAGTGCTCAGTACTCAGGGTGCTCAGTGCTCAGGGTGCTGGGTGCTCAGTCCTCAGTGTGCTGGGTGCTCAGTGCTCAGGGTGCTCGGTGCTCAGTGCACAGGTTGCTGAGTGCTCAGTACTCAGGGTGCTGGGTGCTCAGTGCTCGGGGTGCTGGGTGCTCAGTACTCAGGGTGCTGGGTGCTCAGTACTCAGGGTGCTGGGTGCTCAGTGCTCAGGGTGCTAGGTGATCAGTACTCAGGGTGCTGGGTGCTCAGTGCTTGGGGTGCTCGGTGCTCAGTACGTTGGGTGCTCACTACTCAGGGTGCTGGGTGCTCAGTGCTCAGGGTGCTGGGTGCTGAGTGCTCAGGGTGCTCGGTGCTCATTGCTCAGGGTCCTGGGTGCTCAGTACTCAGGGTGCTGGTTGCTCAGTACTCAGGGTGCTCAGTGCTCAGTACTCAGGGTGCTCAGTGCTCAGTACTCAGGGTGCTCAGTGCTCAGGGTGCTGGGTGCTCAGTCCTCAGGGTGCTGGGTGCTCAGTGCTCGGGGTGCTGGGTGCTCTGTACTCAGGGTGCTCGTTGCTCAGTACTCAGGATGCTGGCTGCTCAGTACTCAGGGTGCTGGGTGCTCAATACTCAGGGTGCTCAGTACTTGGGCCGCTGGGTGCTCAGTACTCCGGGTGCTGGGTGCTCAGTTCTCGGGGTGCTCGGTGCTCAGTACTCAGTGATCAGGGTGCTCAGTGCTCAGTGCTCAGGGTGCTCCGTGCTCAGTGCTCAGGGTGCTGGGTGCTCAGTGCTCAGGGTGCTGGGTGCTCAGTACTCAGGGTGCTGGGTGCACAGTGCTCGGGGTGCTGGGTGCTCAGTGCTCTGGGTGCTGGGTGCTCAGTACTCAGGGTGCTGGGAGCTCAGTGCTCGGGGTGCTGGGTGCTCAGTACTCGGGTGCTGGGTGCTCAGTGCTCAGGGTGCTGGGTGCTCAGTGCTCGGGGTGCTGGGTGCTCAGTGCTCAGTACTCAGGGTGCTGGGTGCTCAGTGATCGGGGTGCTGGGTGCTCAGTGCTCAGTACTCAGGGTGCTGGGTGCTCAGTGCTCAGGGTGCTGGGTGCTCAGTGCTCAGGGTGCTGGGTGCTCAGTGCTAAGGGTGCTGGGTACTCAGTGCTCAGGGTGCTGGGTGCTCAGTACTCAGGGTGCTCAGTGCTCAGTACTCGGGGTGCTGGGTGCTCAGTGACGGGGTGCTGGGTGCTCAGTGCTCAGTACTCAGTGTGCTGTGTGCTCAGTGCTCAGGGTGCTCAGTGCTCAGGGTGCTGTGTGCTCAGTGCTCAGGGTGCTGGGTGCTCAGTGCTCAGGGTGTTGGGTACTCAGTGCTCAGGGTGCTGGGTGCTCAGTACTCAGGGTGCTGGGTGCTCAGTACTCAGGGTGCTGGGTGCTCAGTGCTCGGGGTGCTATGTGCTCAGTGTTCGCGGTGCTGGGTTCTCAGTGCTCGGGGTGCTCGGTGCTCAGTACTCAGGGTGCTGGATGCTCAGTGCTCGAGGTGCTCAGGACTCAGGGTGCTGTGTGTTCAGTGCTCAGGGTGCTGGGTGCTCAGTGCTCAAGGTGCTGGGTGCTCAGTACTCAGGGTGCTCATTGCTCAGGGTGCAGGGTGCTCAGTACTCAGGGTGCCGGGTGCTCAGTGCTCGGGGTGCTCGGAGCTCAGTACTCAGGGTCCTGGGTTCTCAGTGCTCAGGGTGCTCAGTGCTCAGTACTCAGGGTGCTCGGTGCTCAGTGCTCAGGGTGCTGAGTGCTCAGTACTCAGGGTGCTGGGTACTCAGTGCACAGGTTGCTCGGTGCTCAGTGCTTGGGGTGCTCAGAGCTCAGTACTCCGGGTGCTGGGTGCTCAGTGCTCAGGGTACTCGGTGATCAGTACTCAGGGTGCTGGGTGCACAGTGCTCGGGGTGCTCGGTGCTCAGTACGTTGGGTGCTCACTACTCAGGGTGCTGGGTGCTCAGTGCTCAGGGTGCTGGATGCTCAGAGCTCAGGGTGCTGGTTGCTCAGTGCTCAGGGTGCTGGGTGCTCAGTACTCAGGGTGCTGGGTGCTCAGTGCTCGGGGTGCTGGGTGCTCAGTGCTCAGGGTGCTGGGTTCTCAGTACTCAGGGTGCTGGGTGCTCAGTACTCAGGGTGCTGGGTGCTCAGTACTCGGGTGCTGGGTGCTCAGTGCTCAGGGTGCTGGGTGCTCAGTGCTCGGGGTGCTGGGTGCTCAGTGCTCAGTACTCAGGGTGCTGGGTGCTCAGTGCTCGGGGTGCTGGGTGCTCAGTGATCAGTACTCAGGGTGCTGGGTGCTCAGTGCTCAGGGTGCTGGGTGCTCAGTGCTCAGTGTACTGGGTGCTCAGTCCTCAGGGTGCTGGGTACTCAGTGCTCAGGGTGCTGGTTGCTCAGTACTCAGTGTGCTCAGTGCTCAGTACTCGGGCTGCTGGGTGTTCAGTGCTCAGGGTGCTCACTGCTCAGTACTCGGGGTGCTGGGTGCTCAGTGCTCAGGGTGCTGGGTGCTCAGTACTCAGGGTGCTGTGTGCTCAGTACTCGGGTGCTGGGTGCTCAGTGCTCAGGGTGCTGAGTGCTCAGTGCTCGGGGTGCTGGGTGCTCAGTGCTCAGTACTCAGGGTGCTGGGTGCTCAGTGATCGGGGTGCTGGGTGCTCAGTGCTCAGTACTCAGGGTGCTGGGTGCTCAGTGCTCAGGGTGCTGGGTGCTCAGTGCTCAGGGTGCTGGGTGCTCAGTGCTAAGGGTGCTGGGTACTCAGTGCTCAGGGTGCTGGGTGCTCAGTACTCAGGGTGCTCAGTGCTCAGTACTCGGGGTGCTGGGTGCTCAGTGCTCGGGGTGCTGGGTGCTCAGTGCTCAGTACTCAGGGTGATGGGTGCTCAGTGCTCAGGGTGCTGGGTGCTCAGTGCTCAGGGCGCTGGGTGCTCAGTGCTCAGGGTGCTGGGTACTCAGTGCTCAGGGTGCTCGGTGCTCAGTGCTCAGGGTGCTCAGTGCTCGGAGTGCTCGGAGCTCAGTACTCAGGGTGCTGGGTGCTCATTCCTCGGGGTGCTCGGTGCTCAGTACTCAGGGTGCTGGCTGCTCACTGCTCGGGGTGCTGGGTGCTCAGTGCTCAGTACTCAGGGTGCTGGGTGCTCAGTGCTCAGGGTGCTGTGTGATCAGTGCTCAGGGTGCTGGGTGCTCAGTGCTCAGGGTGTTGGGTACTCAGTGCTCAGGGTGCTGGGTGCTCAGTACTCAGGGTGCTGGGTGCTCAGTACTAAGTGTGCTGGGTGCTCAGTGCTCGGGGTGCTATGTGCTCAGTGCTCGCGGTGCTGTGTTCTCAGTGCTCGGGGTGCTCGGTGCTCAGTACTCAGGGTGCTGGATGCTCAGTGCTCGAGGTTCTCAGTACTCAGGGTGCTGTGTGTTCAGTGCTCAGGGTGCTGGGTGCTCAGTGCTCA
>NW_024544087.1:0-68561 GCF_018167655.1 Microtus oregoni | reverse complement strand
GCGTACTGAGCACCGAGCACCCAGCACCCTGAGTACTGAGCACCCAGCACCCTGAGCACTGAGCACCCACCACCCTGAGTACTGAGCACTGAGCACGCCGAGTATTGAGCACCGGGCACCCCGAGCACTAAGCACCCAGCACCCAGAGCACCGAGCACCCAGCACCCTGAGCACTGAGCACCCATCACCCTGAGCACTGAGCACCCAGCACCCTGAGCACTGAGCACCCGGCACCCTGAGCACTGAGCACCCAGCACCCTGAGCACTGAGCACCCAGCACCCTGAGTACTGAGCACCCAACGTACTGAGCACCGAGTACCCTGAGCACTGAGCACCCAGAACCCCGAGTACTGAGCACCGGGCACCCCGAGCACTAAGCACCCAGCACCCCGAGCACCGAGCACCCAGCACCCTGAGCACTGAGCACCGAGCACCCTGAGTACTGAGCACCCAGCACCCTGAGTACTGAGCACCCAGCGTACTGAGCACCGAGCACCCAGCACCCTGAGTACTGAGCACCCAGCACCCTGAGCACTGAGCACCCAGCGCCCTGAGTACTGAGCACCGGGCACCCCGAGCACCTAAGCACCCAGCACCCAGAGCACCGAGCACCCAGCACCCTGAGCACTGAGCACCCAGCACCCTGAGCACTGAGCACCCAGCACCCTGAGCACTGAGCACCTAGCACCCTGAGCACTGAGCACCCAGCACCCTGAGTTCTGAGCACCCAACGTACTGAGCACCTAGTACCCTGAGAACTGAGCACCCAGAACCCCGAGTACTGAGCACCGGGCACCCCGAGCACTAAGCACCCAGCACCCTGAGCACTGAGCACCGAGCACCCCAAGCACTGAGCACCCAGCACCCGGAGTACTGAGCACCCAGCACCCTGAGTACTAAGCACCGAGCACCCTGAGTACTGAGCACCCAGCACCCTGAGCACTGAACACACAGCACCCTGAGTACTGAGCACCTAGAGGACTGAGCACCCAGCACCCTGAGTACTGAGCACCGAGCACCTCGAGCACTGAGCACCCAGCACCGCGAGCACTGAGCACCCAGCACCCCGAGCACAGAGCACCCAGCACCCTGAGTACTGAGCACGCAGCACCCTGAGTACTGAGCACCCAGCACCCCGAGCACTGAGCACCCAGCACCCTGAGCACTGAGCACCCAGCACCCGAGTACTGAGCACCCAGCACCCTGAGTACTGAGCACCCAGCACCCTGAGTACTGAGCAACCAGCACCCCGAGTACTGAGCACCAAGCACCCTGAGTACTGAACACCCAGCACCCTGAGCACTGAGCACTGAGCACCCTGAGCAATGAGTACTGAGCACCGAGCACCCCGAGCACTGAGCACCCAGCACCCGGAGTACTGAGCACCCAGCACGCTGAGTACTAAGCACCGAGCATCCCTGAGTACTGAGCACCCAGCACCCTGAGCACTGAACACACAGCACCCTGAGTACTGAGCACCTCGAGCACTGAGCACCCAGGCACCCTGAGTACTGAGCACCGAGCACCCCGAGCACTGAGCACCCAGCACGCCGAGCACTGAGCACCCAGCACCCCGAGCACTGAGCACCCAGCACCCTGAGTACTGAGCACCCAGCACCCTGAGTACTGAGCACCCAGCAACCCTGAGCACTGAGTACCCAGCGCCCCGAGCACTGAGCACCCAGCACCCTGAATACTGAGCACCCAGCACCCTGAGCACTGAGTACCCAGCACCCCTGAGCACTGAGCACCCAGCACCCTGAATACTGAGCACCCAGCACCCCGAGCCCTGAGCTCCCAGCACCCTGAGTACTGAGCATCAAGCACCCTGAGCACTGAGCACCAGCACCCTGAGCACTGAGCAGCCAGCACCCTGAGCACTGAGCACCCAACGTACTGAGCAACGAGCACCCCTAGCACTGAGCACCCAGAACCCTGAGTACTGAGCGCTCAGCACCCTGAGTACTGAGCACCCAGCACCCCGAGCACTGAGCACCCAGCACCCCGAGCACTGAGCACCCAGCACCCCGAGCACTGAGCACCCAGCACCGTGAGTACTGAGCACCCAGCACCCTGAAAACTGAGCACCGAGCACCCCGAGCACTGAGCACCGGGCACCCCGAGCACTGAGCACCCAGCACCCTGAGTACTGAGCACCCAGCACCCTAAGTATTGAGCACTGACCACTGAGCTCCCTGAGCACTGAGCACCCAGCACCCTGAGCACTGAGCACCCAGCATCCTGAGCACTGAGTACTGAGCACCCAGCACCCCAAACACTGAGCACCGAGCACCCTGAGAACTGAGCACCGAGCACCCTGAGTACTGAGCAACCTGCGTACTGAGCACCCAGCACCCTGAGAATGAGCACCCAGCACCCTGAGCACTGAGTACCCAGCACCCTGAGCACTGAGCACCCAGCACCCTGAGCACTGAGCACACAGCACCCTGAGCACTGAGCACCCAGCACCCTGAGTACTGAGCACTGAGCACCCAGCACCCCGAGCACTGAGCACCCAGCACCCTGAGTACTGAGCACTGAGCACGCAGCACCCCGAGTACTGAGCACCAAGCACCCTGAGTACTGAACACCCAGCACCCTGAGCACTGAGCACTGAGCACCCTGAGCACTGAGTACTGAGCACCGAGCACCCCCGAGCACTGAGCACCCAGCACCCCGAGTACTAAGCACCGAGCATCCTGAGTACTGAGCACCCAGCACCCTGAGCACTGAACACACAGCACCCTGAGTACTGAGCACATCGAGCACTGAGCACCCAGCACCCTGAGTACTGAGCACCGAGCACCCCGAGCACTGAGCACCCAGCACCCCGAGCACTGAGCACCCAGCACCCCGAGCACTGAGCACCCAGCACCCTGAGTACTGAGCACCCAGCACCCTGAGTACTGAGCACCCAGCACCCTGAGCACTGAGAACCCAGCACCCTGAGCACTGAGCACCCAGCACCCTGAATACTGAGCACCCAGCACCCTGAGCACTGAGTACCCAGCACCCTGAGCACTGAGCACCCAGCACCCTGAGTACTGAGCACCCAGCACCAAGAGTTCTGAGCACCGAGCATCCTGAGCACTGAGCACCGAGCACCCCGAGCACTGAGCACCCAGCACCCTGAGTAATGAGCACCCAGCACCCCGAGTACTGAGAACCCAGAACCGTGAGTACTGAGCACCCAGCACCCTGAGTACTGAGCACCCAGCACCCTGAGTACTGAGCACTGATCACCCTGAGCACTGAGCACCCAGCACCCTGAGTACTGAGCACCCAGCACCCTGAGTACTGAGCACCCAGCACCCTGGGCACTGAGCACCCAGCACCCTGAGTGCTGAGCACCGAGCACCCTGAGTACTGAGCACCCAGCACCCTGAGCAATGAGCACCCAGCACCCTGAGTACTGAGCACTGATCACCCTGAGCACTGAGCACCCAGCACCCTGAGTACTGAGCACCCAGCACCCTGAGTACTGAGCACCCAGCACCCTGGGCACTGAGCACCCAGCACGCTGAGTGCTGAGCACCCAGCACCCCGAGCACTGAGCATCCAGCACCCTGAGTACTGAGCACCATGAGTACTGAGCACTGAGCACCCAGCAGCCTGAGTACTGAGCACCCTGAGGACTGAGCACCCATCACCCTGAGCACTGAGAACCCAGCAACCTGAGTACTGAGCACTGATCACCCTGAGCACTGAGCACCCAGCACCCTGAGTACTGAGCACACAGCACCCTGAGTACTGAGCACCCAGCACGCTGGGCACTGAGCACCCAGCACCCTGAGTGCTGAGCACCGAGCACCCTGAGTACTGAGCACCATGAGGACTGAGCACCCAGCACCCTGAGCACTGGGCACTGATCACCCTGAGCACTGAGCACCCAGCACCCTGAGTACTGAGCACCCAGCACCCCGAGCACTGAGCACCCAGCACCCCGAGCACTGAGCACTGAGCACCCTAAGTACTGAGCACCCTGAGTACTAAGCACCCAGCACCCTGAGTACTGAGCACCCAGCACCCTGAGCACTGAGCACCCAGCACCCTGAGTACTGAGCACCCAGCACCCCGAGTACTGAGCACCCAGCACCCTGAGTACTGACCTGAGTACTGAGCACCCAGCACCCTGAGTACTGAGCACCCAGCACCCTGAGTACTGAGCACTCAGCACCCTGAGTACTGAGCACCGAGCACCCCGAGCACTGAGCACCCAGCACCTTGAGCACTGAGCACCCAGCACCCTGAGTACTGAGCACCCAGCACCCCGAGTACTGAGCACCCAGCACCCTGAGTACTGAGCACCCAGCACCCCGAGCACTGAGCACCCAGCACCCTGAGTACTGAGGACCCAGCACCCTGAGCACTGAGCACCCAGCACCCTGAGTACTGAGCACCCAGCACCCTGAGTACTGAGCACCCAGCACCCTGAGGACTGAGCACCCAGCACGCTGAGCACTGAGCACCGATCACCCTGAGCACTGAGCACCCAGCACCAAAAGCACTGAGCACCCAGCACCCTGAGTACTGAGCACCCAGCACCCCGAGTACTGAGCACCCAGCACCCTGAGTACTGAGCACCCAGCACCCCGAGCACTGAGCACCCAGCACCCTGAGTACTGAACACCCTGAGTACTGAGCACTGAGCACTGAGCACCCTGAGTACTGAGCACCCTGAGGACTGAGCACCCAGCACCCTGAGCACTGAGCACCCAGCACCCTGAGTACTGAGCACTGATCACCCTGAGCACTGAGCACCCAGCACCCCGAGCACTGAGCACCCAGCACCCTGAGTACTGAGGACCCAGCACCCTGAGCACTGAGCACCCAGCACCCTGAGTACTGAGCACCCAGCACCCTGAGTACTGAGCACCCAGCACCCTGGGCACTGAGCACCCAGCACCCTGAGTACTGAACACCGAGAACCCTGAGTACTGAGCACCCAGCACCCTGAGTCCTGAGCCCCCAGCACCCTGAGCACTGAGCAACCAGCACTCTGAGCACTGCGCACCAAGCACCCTGAGTACTGAGCAACCAGCACCCCTGAGTACTGAACACCCAGCCCCCTGAGCACTGAGCACTGAGCACACAGCACCCTGAGCACTTAGCACTGAGCACCCAGCACCCTGAGCACTGAGCACCCAGCACCCCGAGCACTGAGCACCCAGCACCCTGAGCACCCAGCACCCTGAGCACTGAGCACCCTGAGCACTGAGCACTGAGCACCCAGCACCCTGAGTACTGAGCACCCAACACTCTGAGCACTGAGCACCCAGCACGCTGAGTACTGAGCACTGAGCACACAGCACCCTGAGTACTGAGCACCCAGAACTCCGAGCACTGAGCAACCAGCTCCCCGAGCACTGAGCACCCAGCACCCCGAGAGCTGAGCACTGAGCACCCTGAGTACTGAGCACCCAGCACTCCAAGTACTGAGCACTGAGCACCCTGAGAACTGAGCACCCAGCACCCTGAGCACTGAGCACTGAGAACCCTGAGTACTGAGCACCGAGCACCCTGAGTACTGAGCACCCAGCACCCTGAGCACTGAGCACGGAGCACCCCGAGAACTGAGCACCCAGCACCCTGAGCACTGAGCCCCCAGCACCTTGAGTACTGAGCACCGAGCACCCCGAGCACTGAGCACCCAGCACCCTGAATACTGAGCACCCAGCACCATGAGCACTGAGCACACAGCACCCTGAGCACTGAGCACCCAGCACCCCGAGCACTGAGCACCCAGCACCCTGAGTACTGAGCACCCAACAGCCAGAGTACTGAGCACCCAGCACCCTGAGCACTGAGCACTGAGCACCCAACACCGTGAGCGCTGAGCACCCAGCACCCCGAGCACTGAGCACCCAGCACTCCGAGCACTGAGCACCCAGCACCCTGAGCACTGAGCACCCAGCACGCTGAGCACTGAGCACCCAGCCCCCTGAGTACTGAGCACCCAGCACCATGAGTACTGAGCACCCAGCACCCTGAGTACTGAGCACACAGCACCCTGAGTACTGAGCACCGAGCACCCCGAGCACTGAGCACCCAGCACCCCGAGCAACGAGCACCCTGAGTACTAAGCAATGAGCACCCTGAGCACTGAGGACCCAGCACCCTGAGCACCGAGCAAACAGCACCATGAGTACTGAGCACAAAGCACCCTGAGCACTGAGCACCCAGCAACCTGAGTACTGAGCACAGATCACCCCGTGTACTGAGCACCCAGCACCCCGAGCACTGAGCACCCAGCACCCCGAGCACTGAGCACCCAGCACCCTGAGCACTGAGCACTGAGCACCCTGAGTACTGAGCACCCAGCACCCTGAGCACTGAGCACCCAGCACCCTGAGTACTGAGCACTGAGCACCCAGCACCCCGAGCACTGAGCACCCAGCACCCTGAGTACTGAACACTGAGCACCAAGCACCCCGAGCACTGAGCACCCAGCACCCTGAGCACTGAGCACCCAGCACCCGAGTACTGATCACCCAGCACCCTGAGTTCTGAGCACTCAGCACCCTGAGTACTGAGCACCCAGCAACCTGAGTACTGAGCACCCAGCACCCTGAGCACTGAGCACCCAGCACCCTGAGCACTGAGCACCCAGCACCCCGAGCACTGCGCACCCAGCACCCTGAGTACTGAGCACCCAGCACCCTGAGCACTGAGCACCCAGCACCCTGAGCACTGAGCACCCAGCACCCTGAGTACTGAGCACCCAGCACCCTGAGTAGTGAGCACCCAACGTACTGAGCACCGAGCACCCCGAGCACTGAGTACCCAGCACCCTGAGTACTGAGCACCGAGCCCCCCGAGCACTGAGCACCCAGCACCCTGAGTACTGAGCACTGATCACCCTGAGCACTGAGCACCCAGCACCCTGAGTACTGAGCACCCAGCACCCTGAGTACTGAGCACCCAGCACCCTGGGCACTGAGCACCCAGCACCCTGAGTACTGAGCACTGATCACCCTGAGCACTGAGCACCCAGCACCCCGAGCACTGAGCACCCAGCACCCTGAGTACTGAGGACCCAGCACCCTGAGCACTGAGCACCCAGCACCCTGAGTACTGAGCACCCAGCACCCTGAGTACTGAGCACCCAGCACCCTGGGCACTGAGCACCCAGCACCCTGAGTACTGAACACCGAGAACCCTGAGTACTGAGCACCCAGCACCCTGAGTCCTGAGCCCCCAGCACCCTGAGCACTGAGCAACCAGCACTCTGAGCACTGCGCACCAAGCACCCTGAGTACTGAGCAACCAGCACCCTGAGTACTGAACACCCAGCCCCCTGAGCACTGAGCACTGAGCACACAGCACCCTGAGCACTTAGCACTGAGCACCCAGCACCCTGAGCACTGAGCACCCAGCACCCCGAGCACTGAGCACCCAGCACCCTGAGCACCCAGCACCCTGAGCACTGAGCACCCTGAGCACTGAGCACTGAGCACCCAGCACCCTGAGTACTGAGCACCCAACACTCTGAGCACTGAGCACCCAGCACGCTGAGTACTGAGCACTGAGCACACAGCACCCTGAGTACTGAGCACCCAGAACTCCGAGCACTGAGCAACCAGCTCCCCGAGCACTGAGCACCCAGCACCCCGAGAGCTGAGCACTGAGCACCCTGAGTACTGAGCACCCAGCACTCCAAGTACTGAGCACTGAGCACCCTGAGAACTGAGCACCCAGCACCCTGAGCACTGAGCACTGAGAACCCTGAGTACTGAGCACCGAGCACCCTGAGTACTGAGCACCCAGCACCCTGAGCACTGAGCACGGAGCACCCCGAGAACTGAGCACCCAGCACCCTGAGCACTGAGCCCCCAGCACCTTGAGTACTGAGCACCGAGCACCCCGAGCACTGAGCACCCAGCACCCTGAATACTGAGCACCCAGCACCATGAGCACTGAGCACACAGCACCCTGAGCACTGAGCACCCAGCACCCCGAGCACTGAGCACCCAGCACCCTGAGTACTGAGCACCCAACAGCCAGAGTACTGAGCACCCAGCACCCTGAGCACTGAGCACTGAGCACCCAACACCGTGAGCGCTGAGCACCCAGCACCCCGAGCACTGAGCACCCAGCACTCCGAGCACTGAGCACCCAGCACCCTGAGCACTGAGCACCCAGCACGCTGAGCACTGAGCACCCAGCCCCCTGAGTACTGAGCACCCAGCACCATGAGTACTGAGCACCCAGCACCCTGAGTACTGAGCACACAGCACCCTGAGTACTGAGCACCGAGCACCCCGAGCACTGAGCACCCAGCACCCCGAGCAACGAGCACCCTGAGTACTAAGCAATGAGCACCCTGAGCACTGAGGACCCAGCACCCTGAGCACCGAGCAAACAGCACCATGAGTACTGAGCACAAAGCACCCTGAGCACTGAGCACCCAGCAACCTGAGTACTGAGCACAGATCACCCCGTGTACTGAGCACCCAGCACCCCGAGCACTGAGCACCCAGCACCCCGAGCACTGAGCACCCAGCACCCTGAGCACTGAGCACTGAGCACCCTGAGTACTGAGCACCCAGCACCCTGAGCACTGAGCACCCAGCACCCTGAGTACTGAGCACTGAGCACATAGCACCCCGAGCACTGAGCACCCAGCACCCTGAGTACTGAACACTGAGCACCAAGCACCCCGAGCACTGAGCACCCAGCACCCTGAGCACTGAGCACCCAGCACCCGAGTACTGATCACCCAGCACCCTGAGTTCTGAGCACTCAGCACCCTGAGTACTGAGCACCCAGCACCCTGAGTACTGAGCACCCAGCACCCTGAGCACTGAGCACCCAGCACCCCGAGCACTGCGCACCCAGCACCCTGAGTACTGAGCACCCAGCACCCTGAGCACTGAGCACCCAGCACCCTGAGCACTGAGCACCCAGCACCCTGAGTACTGAGCACCCAGCACCCTGAGTAGTGAGCACCCAACGTACTGAGCACCGAGCACCCCGAGCACTGAGTACCCAGCACCCTGAGTACTGAGCACCGAGCCCCCCGAGCACTGAGCACCCAGCACCCTGAGTACTGAGCACTGATCACCCTGAGCACTGAGCACCCAGCACCCTGAGTACTGAGCACCCAGCACCCTGAGTACTGAGCACCCAGCACCCTGGGCACTGAGCACCCAGCACCCTGAGTGCTGAGCACCGAGCACCCTGAGTACTGAGCACCATGAGGACTGAGCACCCAGCACCCTGAGCACTGGGCACTGATCACCCTGAGCACTGAGCACCCAGCACCCTGAGTACTGAGCACCCAGCACCCCGAGCACTGAGCACCCATCACCCCGAGCACTGAGCACTGAGCACCCTAAGTACTGAGCACCCTGAGTACTAAGCACCCAGCACCCTGAGTACTGAGCACCCAGCACCCTGAGCACTGAGCACGCAGCACCCTGAGTACTGAGCACCCAGCACCCCGAGTACTGAGCACCCAGCACCCTGAGTTCTGACCTGAGTACTGAGCACCCAGCACCCTGAGTACTGAGCACCCAGCACCCTGAGTACTGAGCACTCAGCACCCTGAGTACTGAGCACCGAGCACCCCGAGCACTGAGCACCCAGCACCTTGAGCACTGAGCACCCTGAGGACTTAGCACCCAGCACGCTGAGCACTGAGCACCGATCACCCTGAGCACTGAGCACCCAGCACCAAAAGCACTGAGCACCCAGCACCCTGAGTACTGAGCACCCAGCACCCCGAGTACTGAGCACCCAGCACCCTGAGTACTGAGCACCCAGCACCCCGAGCACTGAGCACCCAGCACCCTGAGTACTGAACACCCTGAGTACTGAGCACTGAGCACTGAGCACCCTGAGTACTGAGCACCCTGAGGACTGAGCACCCAGCACCCTGAGCACTGAGCACCCAGCACCCTGAGTACTGAGCACTGATCACCCTGAGCACTGAGCACCCAGCACCCCGAGCACTGAGCACCCAGCACCCTGAGTACTGAGGACCCAGCACCCTGAGCACTGAGCACCCAGCACCCTGAGTACTGAGCACCCAGCACCCTGAGTACTGAGCACCCAGCACCCTGGGCACTGAGCACCCAGCACCCTGAGTACTGAACACCGAGAACCCTGAGTACTGAGCACCCAGCACCCTGAGTCCTGAGCCCCAGCACCCTGAGCACTGAGCAAACAGCACTCTGAGCACTGAGCACCAAGCACCCTGAGTACTGAGCAACCAGCACCCTGAGTACTGAACACCCAGCCCCCTGAGCACTGAGCACTGAGCACACAGCACCCTGAGCACTGAGCACTGAGCACCCAGCACCCTGAGCACTGAGCACCCAGCACCCCGAGCACTGAGCACCCAGCACCCTGAGCACCCAGCACCCTGAGCACTGAGCACCCTGAGCACTGAGCACTGAGCACCCAGCACCCTGAGTACTGAGCACCCAACACTCTGAGCACTGAGCACCCAGCACGCTGAGTACTGAGCACTGAGCACACAGCACCCTGAGTACTGAGCACCCAGAACTCCGAGCACTGAGCAACCAGCTCCCCGAGCACTGAGCACCCAGCACCCCGAGTGCTGAGCACTGAGCACCCTGAGTACTGAGCACCCAGCACTCCAAGTACTGAGCACTGAGCACCCTGAGAACTGAGCACCCAGCACCCTGAGCACTGAGCACTGAGAACCCTGAGTACTGAGCACCGAGCACCCTGAGTACTGAGCACCCAGCACCCTGAGCACTGAGCACGGAGCACCCCGAGAACTGAGCATCCAGCACCCTGAGCACTGAGCACCCAGCACCTTGAGTACTGAGCACCGAGCACCCCGAGCACTGAGCACACAGCACCCTGAATACTGAGAACCCAGCACCATGAGCACTGAGCACACAGCACCCTGAGCACTGAGCACCCAGCACCCCGAGCACTGAGCACCCAGCACCCTGAGTACTGAGCACCCAACACCCAGAGTACTGAGCACCCAGCACCCTGAGCACTGAGCACCCAGGACCCTGAGTACTGAGCACCCAGCACCCTGAGTACTGAGCACCCAGCACCCTGAGCACTGAGCACTGAGCACCCAACACCGTGAGCACTGAGCACCCAGCACCCCGAGCACTGAGCACCCAGCACTCCGAGCACTGAGCACCCAGCACCCTGAGCACTGAGCACCCAGCACGCTGAGCACTGAGCACCCAGCCCCCTGAGTACTGAGCACCCAGCACCATGAGTACTGAGCACCCAGCACCCTGAGTACTGAGCACACAGCACCCTGAGTACTGAGCACCGAGCTCCCCGAGCACTGAGCACCCAGCACCCCGAGCAACGAGCACCCTGAGTACTAAGCACCGAGCACCCTGAGCACTGAGCACCCAGCACCCTGAGCACTGAGGACCCAGCACCCTGAGCACCGAGCAAACAGCACCATGAGTACTGAGCACAAAGCACCCTGAGCACTGAGCACCCAGCACCCTGAGTACTGAGCACAGAGCACCCCGAGTACTGAGCACCCAGCACCCCGAGCACTGAGCATCCAGCACCCCGAGCACTGAGCACCCAGCACCCTGAGCACTGAGCACCCTGAGTACTGAGCACCCAGCACCCTGAGCACTGAGCACCCAGCACCCTGAGTACTGAGCACTGAGCACCCAGCACCCCGAGCACTGAGCACCCAGCACCCTGAGTACTGAGCACCCAGCACCCTGAGCATTGAGCACCCAGCACCCTGAGAACTGAGCACCGAGCACCCCGAGTACTGAGCACCCAGCACCCCGAGCACTGAGCACCCAGCACCCCGAGCACTGAGCACCCAGCACACCTAGCAACGACCACTCGGGGTACTAAGCACCGAGCACCCTGAGCACTGAGCACCCAGCACCCGAGTACTGATCACCCAGCACCCTGAGAACTGAGCACTCAGCACCCTGAGTACTGAGCACCCAGCACCCTGAGTACTGAGCACCCAGCACCCTGAGCACTGAGCACCCAGTACCCTGAGCACTGAGCACCCAGCACCCCGAGCACTGCGCACCCAGCACCCTGAGTACTGAGCACCCAGCACCCTGAGCACTGAGCACCCAGCACCCTGAGCACTGAGCACCCAGCACCCTGAGTACTGAGCACCCAGCACCCTGAGTAGTGAGCACCCAACGTACTGAGCACCGAACACCCCGAGCACTGAGTACCCAGCACCCTGAGTACTGAGCACCGAGCACCCCGAGCACTGAGCACCCAGCACCCTGAGTACTGAGCTCTGAGCACCCCGAGCACTGAGCACCCAGCGCCCCGAGCACTGAGCACCCAGCGCCCCGCGCACTGAGCACCCAGAACCCCGAGCACTGAGCACCCAGTGCCCCGAGCACTGAGCACCCAGCAACCCCGAGCACTGCGCACCCAGCAACCCCGAGCACTGAGCACCCAGCACCCCGAGCACTGAGCACCCAGCACCCTGAGTACTGAGAACCCAGCACCCTGAGTACTGAGCACCCAGCACCCTGAGCATTGAGCACCCAGCACACTGAGTACTGAGCACCCAACACCCCAAGCACTGAGCACCCTGAGTATTGAGCACCCAGCACCCCAAGCACTGAGCACACTGAGTACTGAGCACCCAGCATCCTGAGTAATGAGCAACCAGCACCCCGAGCACTGAGCACCCAGCAACCTGAGTACTGAGCACCGAGCACCCTGAGCACTGAGCACCCAGCACCCTGAGAACTGAGCACCGAGCACCCCGAGTACTGAGCACCCAGCACCCCGAGCACTGAGCACCCAGCACCCCGAGCACTGAGCACCCAGCACACCTAGCAACGACCACTCGGGGTACTAAGCACCGAGCACCCTGAGCACTGAGCACCCAGCACCCTGAGCACTGAGCTCCCAGCACCCTGAGTACTGAGCACCCAGCACCCTGAGCACTGAGCACCCAGCACCCCGTGCACTGAGCACCCAGCACCACGAGCAACGAGCAATGAGCACCCTGAGCACTGAACACCCAGCACCCTGAGGACTGATCACCCAGCACCCCGAGCACTGAGCACCCAGCACCCTGAGCACTGAGCACACTGAGTACTGAGCACTGAGCACCCTGAGTACTGAGCACTGAGCACCCTGCGTACTGAGCACCCAGCACACTGAGTACTGAGCACCCAGCACCCTGAGCACTGAGCACCGAGCTCCCTGAGCACTGAGCACCCAGCACCCTGAGCACTGAGCACCCAGCACCCCGAGCAGTGAGCACCCAGCACCCTGAGCCCTGAGCACCCTGAGTACTGAGCACTGAGCACCCTGAGTACTGAGCACCCAGCACCCTGAGTACTGAGCACCCAGCACCCTGAGTACTGAGCACCCAGCACCCTGAGTACTGAGCACCCAGCACCCTGAGCAATGAGCACCCTGAGTACTGAGCACCCAGACCCTGAGCACTGAGCACCGAACATCCCGAGTTCTGAGCACCCAGCACCCAGAGTAATGAGCACCCAGCAACCTGAGTACTGAGCACACAGCACCCTGAGCAATGAGCACCCCGAGCACTGAGCACCCAGCACCCTGAGCACTGAGGACAAAGCACCCTGAGTACTGAGCACCCAGCACCCTGAGTACTGAGCATCCAGCACCCCGAGTACTGAGCACCCAGCACCCTGAGTACTGAGCACTGAGTACCCAGCACCCTGTGTACTTAGCACGGAGTACCCAGCACCCCGAGCACTGAGCACCCAGCACCCTGAGCACTGAGCACCCTGAGTACTGAGCACCCAGCACCCTGAGCACTGAGCACCCAGCTCCCTGAGCACTGAGTACCCAGCACCCTGAGCACTGACTGCCCAGAACCCTGAGCACTGAGCACCCAGCACCCTGAGCACTGAGCACCCAGCACCCCGAGCACTGAGCACCCTGAGTACTGAGCACTGAGCACCCTGAGTACTGAGCACTGAGCACCCTGAGTACTGAGCACCCAGCACCCTGAGTACTGAGCATCCAGCACCCCGAGCACTGAGCACCCAGCACCCTGAGTACTGAGCACTGAGTACCCAGCACCCTGTGTACTGAGCACGGAGTACCCAGCACCCCGAGCCCTGAGCACCCAGCACACTGAGCATTGAGCACCCAGCACCCCGAGCACTGAGCACCCAGCACCCTGAGCACGGAGCACCCTGAGTACTGAGCACTGAGCACCCTGAGTACTGAGCACCCAGCACCCTGAGCACTGAGCACCCAGCACCCTGAGTACTGAGCACCCAGCACCCTGAGCACTGTGCACCCAGCACCCTGAGTACTGAGCACTGAGCACCCCGCACCCCGAGCAAGGGTGCTCAGTGCTCAGTACTCAGCGTGCTGGGTGCTCAGTGCTCAGGGTGCTCGGTGATCAGTACTCAGGGTGCTCAGTGCTCAGTACTCAGCGTGCTGGGTGCTCAGTGCTCAGGGTGCTGGGTGCTGGGTGCTCAGTACTCAGGGTGCTGGGTGCTCAGTATTCAGGGTGCTCAGTGCTCGGTGTGCTGGGTGCTCAGTACTCCGGGTGCTGGGTGCTCAGTACTCAGGGTGCTGGGTGGTCATTCTCGGGGTGCTGGGTGCTCAGTGCTCGGGGTGCTGGGTGCTCAGTACTCGGGGTGCTGGGTGCTCAGTGCTCAGCGTGCTGGGTGCTCAGTACTCAGGGTGCTCGGTTCTCAGTACTCAGGGTGCTTTGTGCTCATTCTCGGGGTGCTGGGTGCTCAGTGCTCGGGGTGCTGGGTGCTCAGTGCTTGGGGTGCTGGGTGCTCAGTGCTCAGCGTGCTGGGTGCTCAGTACTCCGGGTGCTCGGTTCTCAGTACTCAGGGTGCTGGGTGCTCATTCTCGGGGTGCTGGGTGCTCAGTGCTCAGGGTCCTCGGTGCTCAGTACTCAGGGTGCTCAGTAATCAGCGTGCTTTGTGCTCAGTGCTCAGGGTGCTGGGTGCTCAGTACTCACGGTGCTGGGTGCTCAGTACTCGGGGTGCTGGGTGCTCATTACTCAGGGTGCTGGGTGCTCAGTGCTAGGGTTGCTCGCTGCTCAGTACTCTTGGTGCTGGGTGCTCAGTACTCAGGGTGCTGGGTGCTCAGTGCTCGGGGTGCTCGGTGCTCAGTACTCGGGGTGCTCGGTGCTCAGTACTCAGGGTGCTGGGTGCTCAGTGCTCAGGGTCCTCGGTGCTCAGTACTCAGGGTGCTCAGTGCTCAGTACTCAGCGTGCTGTGTGCTCAGTGCACAGGGTGCTGGGTGCTCAGTACTCAGGGTGCTGGGTGCTTAGTACTCAGGGTGCTCGGTCCTCAGTGCTCAGGGTGCTGGGTGCTCAGTAATCAGGGTGCTGGGTGCTCAGTGCTCAGGGTGCTCAGTGCTCAGTACTCAGGGTGCTCGGTGCTCAGTGCTCAGGGTGCTCAGTGCTCAGTACTCAGGGTGCTCAGTGCTCAGTGCTCTGGGTGCTGGGTGCTCAGTGCTCGGGGTGCTGGGTGCTCAGTGCTCAGGGTGCTGGGTGCTCAGTACTCAGGGTGCTCAGTGCTCAGGGTGCTGGGTGCTCAGTGCTCGGGTTGCTGGGTACTCAGTGCTCAGTACTCAGGGTGCTCAGTGCTCAGTGCTCTGGGTGCTGGGTGCTCAGTGCTCGGGGTGCTGGGTGCTCAGTGCTCAGGGTGCTGGGTGCTCAGTACTCAGGGTGCTCAGATCTCAGGGTGCTGGGTGCTCAGTACTCAATGTGCTGGGTGCTCAGTGCTCAGGGTGCTGGATGCTCAGTACTCAGTGTGCTGGGTCCTCAGTGCTCAGGGTGCTGGGTGCTCAGTGCTCGGGGTGCTCAGTACTCAGGGTGCTGTGTGTTCAGTGCTCAGGTTACTGGGTGCTCAGTACTCAGGGTGCTCGGTGCTTAGTACTCAGGGTGCTGGGTGCTCAGTAATCCGGGTGCTGGGTGCTCAGTGCTCGGGGTGCTCGGTGCTCAGTGCTCAGGGTGCTGGGTGCTCAGTACTCAGGGTGCTCATTGCTCAGCGTGCTGGGTGCTCAGTACTCAGGGTGCTGGGTGCTCAGTACTCAGGGTGCTCAGTGCTCAGTACTCAGGGTGCTCAGTGCTCAGGGTGCTGGGTGCTCAGTGCTCAGGGTGCTGGGTGCTCAGTGCTCAGGTTGCTGGGTGCTCAGTACTCAGGGTGCTGGGTGCTCAGTACTCAGGGTGCTGGGTGCTCAGTAATCAGAGTGCTGGGTGATTAGTACTCAGGGTGCTGGGTGCTCAGTGCTCGGGGTGCTGGGTGTTCAGTGCTCGGGGTGCTCGGTGCTCTGTGCTCGGGGTGCTGGGTGCTCAGTACTCAGGGTGCTGGGTGCTCAGTACTCGGTGTGCTGGGTGCTCAGTACTCAGGGTGCTCGGTGCTCAGTGCTCGGGGTGCTGGGTGCTCAGTACTCAGCGTGCTCGGTGCTCAGTTCTCAGGGTGCTCAGTGCTCAGTACGCAGGGTGCTCAGTGCTCAGTGCTCGGGGTGCTGGGTGCTCAGGGCTCGGGGTGCTGGGTGCTCAGTGATCGGGGTGCTGGGTGCTCAGTGCTCAGGGTGCTGGGTGCTCAGTGCTCAGAGTGCTGGGTGCTCAGTACTCAGGGTGCTCGGTGCTCAGTACTCAGGGTGCTCAGTGCTCAGTACTCAGCGTGCTGGGTGCTCAGTGCTCAGGGTGCTCGGTGCTCAGTACTCAGGGTGCTCAGTGCTCAGTACTCAGCGTGCTGGGTGCTCTGTGCTCAGGGTGCTGGGTGCTCAGTGCTCAGGGTGCTGGGTGCTCAGTACTCAGGGTGCTGGGTGCTCAGTGCTCAGGGTGCTGGGTGCTCAGTGCTCAGGGTGCTCGGTGCTTAGTACTCATGGTGCTCGGTGCTCGGGGTGCTGGGTGCTCAGTGCTCGGTGTGCTGGGTGCTCAGTGCTCGGGGTGCTGGGTGCTGAGTGCTCGGTGTGCTGGGTGCTCAGTGCTCGGGCTGCTGTGTGCTCAGTGCTCGGGGTGCTGGGTGCTCAGTACTCGGGGTGCTCGGTGCTCTGTACTCAGGGTGCTGGGTGCTCAGTGCTCAGGTTGCTGGGTGCTCAGTACTCAGGGTGCTGGGTGCTCGGTGCTCAGAACGCTGGGTGCTCAGTACTCAGGGTGCTGGGTGCTCAGTACTCAGGGTGCTGGGTGCTCAGTGCTCGGGGTGCTGGGTGCTCATTAATCAGGGTGCTGGGTGTTCAGTACTCAGGGTGCTCAGTACTCAGGGTGCTGGGTGCTCAGGGATCGGGGTGCTGGGAGCTCAGTACTCAGGGTGCTGGGTGCTCAGTGCTCGGGGTGCTGGGTGCTGAGTGCTCAGGGTGCTGGGTGCTCAGTACTTGGGGTGCTCGGTGATCAGTACTCAGGGTGCTGTGTGCTCAGTACTCAGGGTGCTGGGTGCTCAGTGCTCGGTGTGCTCGGTGCTCAGTACTCAGGGTGCTCGGTGCTCAGTGCTCAGGGTGCTCGGTGCTCAGTACTCAGGGTGCTGGGTGCTCAGTGCTCAGGGTGATTGGGGCTCAGTCCTCAGGGTGCTCAGTACTCAGGCAGCTGGGTGCTCAGTGCTCGGGTTGCTCAGTACTCAGGGTGCTGGGTGCTCAGTACTCAGGGTGCTGGGTGCTCAGTACTCAGGGTGCTGGGTGCTCAGTGCTCAGGGAGCTTGGTGCTGAGTACTCAGGGTGGTGGGTGCTCAGTACTCAGTGCTCAGGGTCCTGGGTGCTCAGCGCTCTGGGTGCTTAGTGCACATTACTCAGGGTGCTGGGTGCTCAGTATTCAGGGTGCTCAGTGCTCGGGGTGCTGGGTGCTCAGTACTGCGGGTGCTGGGTGCTCAGTACTCAGGGTGCTGGGTGCTCATTCTCGGGGTCCTGGGTGCTCAGTGTTCGGGGTGCTGGGTGCTCAGTACTCGGGGTGCTGGGTGCTCAGTGCTCAGCGTGCTGGGTGCTCAGTACTCAGGGTGCTCGGTTCTCAGTACTCAGGGTGCTGGGTGCTCATTCTCGGGGTGCTGGGTGCTCAGTGCTCGGGGTGCTGGGTGCTCAGTGCTCAGGGTCCTCGGTGCTCAGTACTCAGGGTGCTCAGTACTCAGCGTGCTTTGTGCTCAGTGCTCAGGGTGCTGGGTGCTCAGTACACAGGGTGCTGAGTGCTCAGTACTCACGTTCTGGGTGCTCAGTACTCGGGGTGCTAGGTGCTCATTACTCAGGGTGCTGGGTGCTCAGTGCTCGGGGTGCTTGCTGCTCAGTACTCTTGGTGCTGCATACTCAGTACTCAGGGTGCTGGGTGCTCAGTGCTCGGGGTGCTCGGTGCTCAGTGCTCAGGATGCTCGGTGCTCATTACTTTTGGTGCTGGGTGCTCAGTACTCAGGGTGCTGGGTGCTCAGTGCTCGGGATGCTCTGTGATCAGTACTCAGGGTGCTGGGTGCTCAGTGCTCAGGGTGCTGGGTGCTCAGTACTCAGGGTGCTCAGTACTCAGTACTCAGGGTGCTGGGTTCTCAGTGCTTGGGGTGCTGGGTGCTCAGTGCTCAGGGTGCTGGGTGCTCAGTGCTCGGGGTGCTGGGTGCTCAGTACTCGGGGTGCTCGGTGCTCAGTACTCAGGGTGCTGGGTGCTCAGTACTCAGGGTGCTCAGTGCTCAGGGTGCTGGGTGCTCAGTGCTCGGGGTGCTGGGTACTCAGTGCTCAGTACACAGGGTGCTGATTGCTCAGTGCTCGGGGTGCTGCGTGCTCAGTGCTCAGTACTCAGGGTGCTGGGTGCTCAGTGCTCGGTGTGCTCTATGCTCAGTACTCAGGGTGCTGGGTGCTCAGTGCTCAGGGTGCTGGGTGCTCAGTACTCAGGGTGCTGGGTGCTCAGTGCTAAGGGTGCTGGGTGCTCAGTACTCAGGTTGCTGGGTCCTCAGTGCTCAGGGTGCTGGGTGCTCTGTGCTCGGGGTGCTCAGTACTCAGGGTGCTGTGTGTTCAGTGCTCAGGTTACTGGGTGCTCATTACTCAGGGTGCTCGGTGCTTAGTACTCAGGGTGCTGGGTGCTCAGTACTCCGGGTGCTGGGTGCTCAGTGCTCGGGGTGCTCGGTGCTCAGTGCTCAGGGTGCTGGGTGCTCAGTACACAGGGTGCTCATTGATCAGGGTGCTGGGTGTTCATTAATCAGGGTGCTGGGTGCTCAGTACTCAGGGTGCTCAGTGCTCAGTACTCAGGGTGCTCAGTACTCAGGGTGCTCAGTGCTCAGGGTGCTGGGTGCTCAGTGCTCAGGGTGCTGGGTGCTCAGTGCTCAGGGTGCTGTGTGCTCAGTACTCAGGGTGATCAGTACTCAGGGTGCTGGGTGCTCAGTGCTCAGGGTGCTGGGTGCTTAGTGCTAAGGGTGCTGGGTGCTCAGTGCTCAGGGTGCTCGGTGCTCAGTGCTCAGGTTGATGGGTGCTGAGTACTCAGGGTGCTGGGTGCTCAGTACTCAGGGTGCTCAGTGCTCAGTACTCAGGGTGCTCAGTGCTCAGTACTCAGGGTGCTCAGTGCTCAGGGTGCTGGGTGCTCAGTGCTCGGGGTGCTGGGTACTCAGTCCACAGGGTGCAGGGTGCTCAGTGCTCAGGGTGCTCGGTGCTCAGTGCTCAGGGTGCTGGGTGTTCAGTGCTCGGGGTGCTGGGTGCTCATTAATCAGGGTGCTGGGTGCTCAGTACGCTGGGTGCTCAGTACTCAGGGTGCTGGGTGCTCAGTACTCAGGGTGCTCGGTGCTCAGTACTCAGGGTGCTGGGTGCTCAGTGCTCGGGGTGCTGGGTGCTCATTAATCAGGGTGCTGGGTGCTCAGTACTCAGGGTGCTCAGTGCTTGGGGTGCTGGGTGCTCAGTACTCAGGGTGCTCAGTGCTTGGGGTGCAGGGTGCTCAGTACTCAGGGTGCTGGTTCCTCAGTGCTCAGGGTGCTGGGTGCTGAGGACTCAGGGTGCTGGGTGCTCAGTGCTCAGGGTGCTGGGTGCTCAGTGCTCGGGGTGCTGGGTGCTCAGTGCTCAGGGTTCTGGGTGCTCAGTGCTCAGGGTGCTGGGTGCTCAGTGCTCGGGGTGCTGGGTGCTCGGTGCTCAGGTTTCTGGGTGCTCAGGACTCGGGGTGCTGGGTGCTCAGTACTCAGGGTGCTGGGTGCTCATTGCTCGGGGTGCTGGGTGCTCAGTGCTACGGGTGCTGGGTGCTCAGTGCTCAGTGTGCTGGGTGCTCAGTGCTCTGGGCGCTGGGTGCTCAGTGCTTGGGGTGCTCGGTGCTCAGTACTCAGGGTGCTGGGTGCTCAGTGCTCAGGGTGCTCGTTGCTCAGTACTCAGGGTGCTGGGTGCTCAGTGCTCGGTGTGCTCGGTGCTCAGTACGTTGGCTGCTCAGTACTCAGGGTGCTGGGTGCTCAGTGCTCAGGGTGATCGGTGCTCAGTACTCAGGGTGCTCAGTACTCAGGGTGCTGGGTGCTCAGGGCTCGGGGTGCTGGGAGCTCAGTACTCAGGGTGCTGGGTGCTCAGTGCTCAGGGTGCTGGGTGCTGAGTGCTCAGGGTGCTGGGTGCTCTGTACTCGGGGTGCTCGGTGCTCAGTACTCAGGGTGCTGGGTGCTCAGTACCCAGGGTGCTGGGTGCTCAGTAATCAGGGTGCTCAGTGCTCGGGGAGCTCGGTGCTCAGTACTCAGGGTGCTGGGTGCTCAGTACTCAGTGCTCGGGGTCCTGGGTGCTCAGCGCTCTGGGTGCTTAGTGCAGAGTACTCAGGGTGCTGGGTGCTCAGTATTCAGGGTGCTCAGTGCTCGGGGTGCTGGGTGCTCAGTACACAGGGTGCTGGGTGCTCAGTACTCAGGGTGCTGGGTGCTCATTCTCGGGGTGCTGGGTGCTCAGTGCTCGGTTGCTGGGTGCTCAGTACTCGGGGTGCTGGGTGCTCAGTGCTCAGCGTGCTGTGTGCTATGTACTCAGGGTGCTCGGTTCTCAGTACTCAGGGTGCTGGGTGCTCATTCTCGGGTGCTGGGTGCTCAGTGCTCAGGGTGCTGGGTGCTAAGTGCTCAGGGTGCTGGGTCCTCAGTACTCGGGGTGCTCGGTGCTCAGTACTCGGGGTGCTGGGTGCTCAGTACTCAGGGTGCTGGGTGCTCAGTACTCAGGGTGCTCGGTGCTCAGTACTCAGGGTGCTGGGTGCTCAGTGCTCAGGTGCTGGGTGCTAAGTACTCAGGGTGCTGGGTGCTCAGTACTCAGGGTGCTGGGTGCTCAGCACTCAGGGTGCTCAGTACTCAGTGTGCTGGGTGCTCAGTGCTCGGGGTGCTGGGTGCTCAGTACTCAGGGTGCTCAGTACTCGGGGTGCTGGGTGCTCAGTGCTCGGGGTGCTGGATGCTCAGTGCTCAGGGTGATCTGTGCTCAGTACTCAGGATGCTGGGTGCTCAGTACTCAGGGTGCTGGGTGCTCAGTACTCAGGGTGCTGGGTGCTCAGTCCTCAGGGTGCTCAGTGCTCAGGGTGCTGGGTGCTCAGTGCTCGGGGTGCTCGGTGCTCAGTACTCAGGGTGCTGAGTGCTCAGTAGTCAGGGTGCTGGGTGCTCAGTACTCAGGGTGCTGGGTGCTCAGTGCTCGGGGTGTTGGGTGCTCCGTGCTCAGGGTGCTCAGTGCTCAGTACTCAGGGTTCTGGGTGCTCAGTACTCAGGGTGCTGGGTGCTCAGTGCTCGGGGTGCTGGGTGCTCAGTACTCAGGGTGCTGGGTGCTCAGTGCTCGGGGTGCTCGGTGTTCAGTACTCAAGGTGCTGGGTGCTCAGTGCTCGGGGTGCTGGGTGCTCAGTGCTCAGGGTGCTGGGTGCTCAGTACTCGGGGTGCTCGGTGCTCAGTACTCAGGGTACTGGGTGCTCAGGGTCCTCGGTGCTCAGTACTCAGGGTGCTCAGTACTCAGCTTGCTTTGTGCTCAGTGCTCAGAGTGCTGGGTGCTCAGTACTCAGGGTGCTCGGTGCTCAGTACTCAGGGTGCTCAGTGCTCAGTGCTCTGGGTGCTCAGTACTCATGGTGCTCAGTGCTCAGGGTGCTGGGTGCTCAGTGCTCGGGGTGCTGGGTACTCAGTGCTCAGTGCTCGGGGTGCTGGGTGCTCAGTCCTCAGTACACAGGGTGCTGGGTGCTCAGTGCTCGGGGTGCTGGATGCTCAGTACTCAGGGTCCTGGGTGCTCAGTGCTCAGGGTGCTGGGTGCTCAGTACTCAGGGTGCTGGGTGCTCAGTGCTCAGGGTGCTGGGTGCTCAGTACTCAGGGTGCTGGGTCCTCAGTGCTCAGGGTGCTGGGTGTTCAGTGCTCGGGGTGCTCAGTACTCAATGTGCTGTGTGTTCAGTGCTCAGGGTACTGGGTGCTCAGTACTCAGGGTGCTCGGTGCTGAGTACTCAGGGTGCTGGGTGCTCAGTACTCCGGGTGCTGGGTGCTCAGTGCTCGGGGTGCTCGGTGCTCAGTGCTCAGGGTGCTGGGTGCTCAGTACTCAGGGTGCTCATTGCTCAGGGTGCTGGGTGCTCAGTACTCAGGTTGCTGGGTGCTCAGTACTCAGGTTGCTGGGTGCTCAGTACTCAGGGTGCTCAGTGCTCAGTACTCAGGGTGCTCAGTGCTCAGGGTGCTGGGTGCTCAGTGCTCGGGGTGCTGGGTGCTCAGTGCACAGGGTGCTGTGTGCTCAGTACTCAGGGTGCTCAGTACTCAGGGTGCTGGGTGCTCAGTGCTCAGGGTGCTGGGTGCTCAGTGCTCTCGGTGCTGGGTGCTCAGTGCTCAGGGTGCTCGGTGCTCAGTGCTCAGGTTGCTGGGTGCTCAGTACTCAGGGAGCTGGGTGCTCAGTACTCAGGGTGCTCAGTGCTCAGTACTCAGGGTGCTCAGTGCTCAGTACTCAGGGTGCTCAGTGCTCAAGGTGCTGGGTGCTCAGTACTCAGGGTGCTGGGTGCTCAGTACTCAGGGTGCTGGGTGCTCAGTGCTCAGGGAGCTCTGTGCTGAGTACTCAGGGTGGTGGGTGCTCAGTACTCAGTGCTCAGGGTCCTGGGTGCTCAGCGCTCTGGGTGCTTAGTGCACAGTACTCAGGGTGCTGGGTGCTCAGTATTCAGGGTGCTCAGTGCTCGGGGTGCTGGGTGCTCAGTACTGCGGGTGCTGGGTGCTCAGTACTCAGGGTGTTGGGTGCTCATTCTCGGGGTCCTGGGTGCTCAGTGTTCGGGGTGCTGGGTGCTCAGTACTCGGGGTGCTGGGTGCTCAGTGCTCAGCGTGCTGGGTGCTCAGTACTCAGGGTGCTCGGTTCTCAGTACTCAGGGTGCTGGGTGCTCATTCTCGGGGTGCTGGGTGCTCAGTGCTCGGGGTGCTGGGTGCTCAGTGCTCAGGGTCCTCGGTGCTCAGTACTCAGGGTGCTCAGTACTCAGCGTGCTTTGTGCTCAGTGCTCAGGGTGCTGGGTGCTCAGTACACAGGGTGCTGAGTGCTCAGTACTCACGTTCTGGGTGCTCAGTACTCGGGGTGCTAGGTGCTCATTACTCAGGGTGCTGGGTGCTCAGTGCTCGGGGTGCTTGCTGCTCAGTACTCTTGGTGCTGCATACTCAGTACTCAGGGTGCTGGGTGCTCAGTGCTCGGGGTGCTCGGTGCTCAGTGCTCAGGATGCTCGGTGCTCATTACTTTTGGTGCTGGGTGCTCAGTACTCAGGGTGCTGGGTGCTCAGTGCTCGGGATGCTCTGTGATCAGTACTCAGGGTGCTGGGTGCTCAGTGCTCAGGGTGCTGGGTGCTCAGTACTCAGGGTGCTCAGTACTCAGTACTCAGGGTGCTGGGTTCTCAGTGCTTGGGGTGCTGGGTGCTCAGTGCTCAGGGTGCTGGGTGCTCAGTGCTCGGGGTGCTGGGTGCTCAGTACTCGGGGTGCTCGGTGCTCAGTACTCAGGGTGCTGGGTGCCCAGTACTCAGGGTGCTCAGTGCTCAGGGTGCTGGGTGCTCAGTGCTCGGGGTGCTGGGTACTCAGTGCTCAGTACACAGGGTGCTGATTGCTCAGTGCTCGGGGTGCTGCGTGCTCAGTGCTCAGTACTCAGGGTGCTGGGTGCTCAGTGCTCGGTGTGCTCTATGCTCAGTACTCAGGGTGCTGGGTGCTCAGTGCTCAGGGTGCTGGGTGCTCAGTACTCAGGGTGCTGGGTGCTCAGTGCTAAGGGTGCTGGGTGCTCAGTACTCAGGTTGCTGGGTCCTCAGTGCTCAGGGTGCTGGGTGCTCTGTGCTCGGGGTGCTCAGTACTCAGGGTGCTGTGTGTTCAGTGCTCAGGTTACTGGGTGCTCATTACTCAGGGTGCTCGGTGCTTAGTACTCAGGGTGCTGGGTGCTCAGTACTCCGGGTGCTGGGTGCTCAGTGCTCGGGGTGCTCGGTGCTCAGTGCTCAGGGTGCTGGGTGCTCAGTACACAGGGTGCTCATTGATCAGGGTGCTGGGTGTTCATTAATCAGGGTGCTGGGTGCTCAGTACTCAGGGTGCTCAGTGCTCAGTACTCAGGGTGCTCAGTACTCAGGGTGCTCAGTGCTCAGGGTGCTGGGTGCTCAGTGCTCAGGGTGCTGGGTGCTCAGTGCTCAGGGTGCTGTGTGCTCAGTACTCAGGGTGATCAGTACTCAGGGTGCTGGGTGCTCAGTGCTCAGGGTGCTGGGTGCTTAGTGCTAAGGGTGCTGGGTGCTCAGTGCTCAGGGTGCTCGGTGCTCAGTGCTCAGGTTGATGGGTGCTGAGTACTCAGGGTGCTGGGTGCTCAGTACTCAGGGTGCTCAGTGCTCAGTACTCAGGGTGCTCAGTGCTCAGTACTCAGGGTGCTCAGTGCTCAGGGTGCTGGGTGCTCAGTGCTCGGGGTGCTGGGTACTCAGTCCACAGGGTGCAGGGTGCTCAGTGCTCAGGGTGCTCGGTGCTCAGTGCTCAGGGTGCTGGGTGTTCAGTGCTCGGGGTGCTGGGTGCTCATTAATCAGGGTGCTGGGTGCTCAGTACGCTGGGTGCTCAGTACTCAGGGTGCTGGGTGCTCAGTACTCAGGGTGCTCGGTGCTCAGTACTCAGGGTGCTGGGTGCTCAGTGCTCGGGGTGCTGGGTGCTCATTAATCAGGGTGCTGGGTGCTCAGTACTCAGGGTGCTCAGTGCTTGGGGTGCTGGGTGCTCAGTACTCAGGGTGCTCAGTGCTTGGGGTGCAGGGTGCTCAGTACTCAGGGTGCTGGTTCCTCAGTGCTCAGGGTGCTGGGTGCTGAGGACTCAGGGTGCTGGGTGCTCAGTGCTCAGGGTGCTGGGTGCTCAGTGCTCGGGGTGCTGGGTGCTCAGTGCTCAGGGTTCTGGGTGCTCAGTGCTCAGGGTGCTGGGTGCTCAGTGCTCGGGGTGCTGGGTGCTCGGTGCTCAGGTTTCTGGGTGCTCAGGACTCGGGGTGCTGGGTGCTCAGTACTCAGGGTGCTGGGTGCTCATTGCTCGGGGTGCTGGGTGCTCAGTGCTACGGGTGCTGGGTGCTCAGTGCTCAGTGTGCTGGGTGCTCAGTGCTCTGGGCGCTGGGTGCTCAGTGCTTGGGGTGCTCGGTGCTCAGTACTCAGGGTGCTGGGTGCTCAGTGCTCAGGGTGCTCGTTGCTCAGTACTCAGGGTGCTGGGTGCTCAGTGCTCGGTGTGCTCGGTGCTCAGTACGTTGGCTGCTCAGTACTCAGGGTGCTGGGTGCTCAGTGCTCAGGGTGATCGGTGCTCAGTACTCAGGGTGCTCAGTACTCAGGGTGCTGGGTGCTCAGGGCTCGGGGTGCTGGGAGCTCAGTACTCAGGGTGCTGGGTGCTCAGTGCTCAGGGTGCTGGGTGCTGAGTGCTCAGGGTGCTGGGTGCTCTGTACTCGGGGTGCTCGGTGCTCAGTACTCAGGGTGCTGGGTGCTCAGTACCCAGGGTGCTGGGTGCTCAGTAATCAGGGTGCTCAGTGCTCGGGGAGCTCGGTGCTCAGTACTCAGGGTGCTGGGTGCTCAGTACTCAGTGCTCGGGGTCCTGGGTGCTCAGCGCTCTGGGTGCTTAGTGCAGAGTACTCAGGGTGCTGGGTGCTCAGTATTCAGGGTGCTCAGTGCTCGGGGTGCTGGGTGCTCAGTACACAGGGTGCTGGGTGCTCAGTACTCAGGGTGCTGGGTGCTCATTCTCGGGGTGCTGGGTGCTCAGTGCTCGGTTGCTGGGTGCTCAGTACTCGGGGTGCTGGGTGCTCAGTGCTCAGCGTGCTGTGTGCTATGTACTCAGGGTGCTCGGTTCTCAGTACTCAGGGTGCTGGGTGCTCATTCTCGGGTGCTGGGTGCTCAGTGCTCAGGGTGCTGGGTGCTAAGTGCTCAGGGTGCTGGGTCCTCAGTACTCGGGGTGCTCGGTGCTCAGTACTCGGGGTGCTGGGTGCTCAGTACTCAGGGTGCTGGGTGCTCAGTACTCAGGGTGCTCGGTGCTCAGTACTCAGGGTGCTGGGTGCTCAGTGCTCAGGTGCTGGGTGCTAAGTACTCAGGGTGCTGGGTGCTCAGTACTCAGGGTGCTGGGTGCTCAGCACTCAGGGTGCTCAGTACTCAGTGTGCTGGGTGCTCAGTGCTCGGGGTGCTGGGTGCTCAGTACTCAGGGTGCTCAGTACTCGGGGTGCTGGGTGCTCAGTGCTCGGGGTGCTGGATGCTCAGTGCTCAGGGTGATCTGTGCTCAGTACTCAGGATGCTGGGTGCTCAGTACTCAGGGTGCTGGGTGCTCAGTACTCAGGGTGCTGGGTGCTCAGTCCTCAGGGTGCTCAGTGCTCAGGGTGCTGGGTGCTCAGTGCTCGGGGTGCTCGGTGCTCAGTACTCAGGGTGCTGAGTGCTCAGTAGTCAGGGTGCTGGGTGCTCAGTACTCAGGGTGCTGGGTGCTCAGTGCTCGGGGTGTTGGGTGCTCCGTGCTCAGGGTGCTCAGTGCTCAGTACTCAGGGTTCTGGGTGCTCAGTACTCAGGGTGCTGGGTGCTCAGTGCTCGGGGTGCTGGGTGCTCAGTACTCAGGGTGCTGGGTGCTCAGTGCTCGGGGTGCTCGGTGTTCAGTACTCAAGGTGCTGGGTGCTCAGTGCTCGGGGTGCTGGGTGCTCAGTGCTCAGGGTGCTGGGTGCTCAGTACTCGGGGTGCTCGGTGCTCAGTACTCAGGGTACTGGGTGCTCAGGGTCCTCGGTGCTCAGTACTCAGGGTGCTCAGTACTCAGCTTGCTTTGTGCTCAGTGCTCAGAGTGCTGGGTGCTCAGTACTCAGGGTGCTCGGTGCTCAGTACTCAGGGTGCTCAGTGCTCAGTGCTCTGGGTGCTCAGTACTCATGGTGCTCAGTGCTCAGGGTGCTGGGTGCTCAGTGCTCGGGGTGCTGGGTACTCAGTGCTCAGTGCTCGGGGTGCTGGGTGCTCAGTCCTCAGTACACAGGGTGCTGGGTGCTCAGTGCTCGGGGTGCTGGATGCTCAGTACTCAGGGTCCTGGGTGCTCAGTGCTCAGGGTGCTGGGTGCTCAGTACTCAGGGTGCTGGGTGCTCAGTGCTCAGGGTGCTGGGTGCTCAGTACTCAGGGTGCTGGGTCCTCAGTGCTCAGGGTGCTGGGTGTTCAGTGCTCGGGGTGCTCAGTACTCAATGTGCTGTGTGTTCAGTGCTCAGGGTACTGGGTGCTCAGTACTCAGGGTGCTCGGTGCTGAGTACTCAGGGTGCTGGGTGCTCAGTACTCCGGGTGCTGGGTGCTCAGTGCTCGGGGTGCTCGGTGCTCAGTGCTCAGGGTGCTGGGTGCTCAGTACTCAGGGTGCTCATTGCTCAGGGTGCTGGGTGCTCAGTACTCAGGTTGCTGGGTGCTCAGTACTCAGGTTGCTGGGTGCTCAGTACTCAGGGTGCTCAGTGCTCAGTACTCAGGGTGCTCAGTGCTCAGGGTGCTGGGTGCTCAGTGCTCGGGGTGCTGGGTGCTCAGTGCACAGGGTGCTGTGTGCTCAGTACTCAGGGTGCTCAGTACTCAGGGTGCTGGGTGCTCAGTGCTCAGGGTGCTGGGTGCTCAGTGCTCTCGGTGCTGGGTGCTCAGTGCTCAGGGTGCTCGGTGCTCAGTGCTCAGGTTGCTGGGTGCTCAGTACTCAGGGAGCTGGGTGCTCAGTACTCAGGGTGCTCAGTGCTCAGTACTCAGGGTGCTCCGTGCTCAGTACTCAGGGTGCTCAGTGCTCAAGGTGCTGGGTGCTCAGTACTCAGGGTGCTGGGTGCTCAGTACTCAGGGTGCTGGGTGCTCAGTGCTCAGGGAGCTCGGTGCTGAGTACTCAGGGTGGTGGGTGCTCAGTACTCAGTGCTCAGGGTCCTGGGTGCTCAGCGCTCTGGGTGCTTAGTGCACAGTACTCAGGGTGCTGGGTGCTCAGTATTCAGGGTGCTCAGTGCTCGGGGTGCTGGGTGCTCAGTACTGCGGGTGCTGGGTGCTCAGTACTCAGGGTGTTGGGTGCTCATTCTCGGGGTCCTGGGTGCTCAGTGTTCGGGGTGCTGGGTGCTCAGTACTCGGGGTGCTGGGTGCTCAGTGCTCAGCGTGCTGGGTGCTCAGTACTCAGGGTGCTCGGTTCTCAGTACTCAGGGTGCTGGGTGCTCATTCTCGGGGTGCTGGGTGCTCAGTGCTCGGGGTGCTGGGTGCTCAGTGCTCAGGGTCCTCGGTGCTCAGTACTCAGGGTGCTCAGTACTCAGCGTGCTTTGTGCTCAGTGCTCAGGGTGCTGGGTGCTCAGTACACAGGGTGCTGAGTGCTCAGTACTCACGTTCTGGGTGCTCAGTACTCGGGGTGCTAGGTGCTCATTACTCAGGGTGCTGGGTGCTCAGTGCTCGGGGTGCTTGCTGCTCAGTACTCTTGGTGCTGCATACTCAGTACTCAGGGTGCTGGGTGCTCAGTGCTCGGGGTGCTCGGTGCTCAGTGCTCAGGATGCTCGGTGCTCATTACTTTTGGTGCTGGGTGCTCAGTACTCAGGGTGCTGGGTGCTCAGTGCTCGGGATGCTCTGTGATCAGTACTCAGGGTGCTGGGTGCTCAGTGCTCAGGGTGCTGGGTGCTCAGTACTCAGGGTGCTCAGTACTCAGTACTCAGGGTGCTGGGTTCTCAGTGCTTGGGGTGCTGGGTGCTCAGTGCTCAGGGTGCTGGGTGCTCAGTGCTCGGGGTGCTGGGTGCTCAGTACTCGGGGTGCTCGGTGCTCAGTACTCAGGGTGCTGGGTGCTCAGTACTCAGGGTGCTCAGTGCTCAGGGTGCTGGGTGCTCAGTGCTCGGGGTGCTGGGTACTCAGTGCTCAGTACACAGGGTGCTGATTGCTCAGTGCTCGGGGTGCTGCGTGCTCAGTGCTCAGTACTCAGGGTGCTGGGTGCTCAGTGCTCGGTGTGCTCTATGCTCAGTACTCAGGGTGCTGGGTGCTCAGTGCTCAGGGTGCTGGGTGCTCAGTACTCAGGGTGCTGGGTGCTCAGTGCTAAGGGTGCTGGGTGCTCAGTACTCAGGTTGCTGGGTCCTCAGTGCTCAGGGTGCTGGGTGCTCTGTGCTCGGGGTGCTCAGTACTCAGGGTGCTGTGTGTTCAGTGCTCAGGTTACTGGGTGCTCATTACTCAGGGTGCTCGGTGCTTAGTACTCAGGGTGCTGGGTGCTCAGTACTCCGGGTGCTGGGTGCTCAGTGCTCGGGGTGCTCGGTGCTCAGTGCTCAGGGTGCTGGGTGCTCAGTACACAGGGTGCTCATTGCTCAGGGTGCTGGGTGTTCATTAATCAGGGTGCTGGGTGCTCAGTACTCAGGGTGCTCAGTGCTCAGTACTCAGGGTGCTCAGTACTCAGGGTGCTAAGTGCTCAGGGTGCTGGGTGCTCAGTGCTCAGGGTGCTGGGTGCTCAGTGCTCAGGGTGCTGTGTGCTCAGTACTCAGGGTGATCAGTACTCAGGGTGCTGGGTGCTCAGTGCTCAGGGTGCTGGGTGCTTAGTGCTCAGGGTGCTGGGTGCTCAGTGCTCAGGGTGCTCGGTGCTCAGTGCTCAGGTTGATGGGTGCTGAGTACTCAGGGTGCTGGGTGCTCAGTACGCAGGGTGCTCAGTGCTCAGTACTCAGGGTGCTCAGTGCTCAGTACTCAGGGTGCTCAGTGCTCAGGGTGCTGGGTGCTCAGTGCTCGGGGTGCTGGGTACTCAGTCCACAGGGTGCAGGGTGCTCAGTGCTCAGGGTGCTCGGTGCTCAGTGCTCAGGGTGCTGGGTGTTCAGTGCTCGGGGTGCTGGGTGCTCATTAATCAGGGTGCTGGGTGCTCAGTACGCTGGGTGCTCAGTACTCAGGGTGCTGGGTGCTCAGTACTCAGGGTGCTCGGTGCTCAGTACTCAGGGTGCTGGGTGCTCAGTGCTCGGGGTGCTGGGTGCTCATTAATCAGGGTGCTGGGTGCTCAGTACTCAGGGTGCTCAGTGCTTGGGGTGCTGGGTGCTCAGTACTCAGGGTGCTCAGTGCTTGGGGTGCAGGGTGCTCAGTACTCAGGGTGCTGGTTCCTCAGTGCTCAGGGTGCTGGGTGCTGAGGACTCAGGGTGCTGGGTGCTCAGTGCTCGGGGTGCTGGGTGCTCAGTGCTCGGGGTGCTGGGTGCTCAGTGCTCAGGGTTCTGGGTGCTCAGTGCTCAGGGTGCTGGGTGCTCAGTGCTCGGGGTGCTGGGTGCTCGGTGCTCAGGTTTCTGGGTGCTCAGGACTCGGGGTGCTGGGTGCTCAGTACTCAGGGTGCTGGGTGCTCATTGCTCGGGGTGCTGGGTGCTCAGTGCTACGGGTGCTGGGTGCTCAGTGCTCAGTGTGCTGGGTGCTCAGTGCTCTGGGCGCTGCGTGCTCAGTGCTCGGGGTGCTCGGTGCTCAGTACTCAGGGTGCTGGGTGCTCAGTGCTCAGGGTGCTCGTTGCTCAGTACTCAGGGTGCTGGGTGCTCAGTGCTCGGTGTGCTCGGTGCTCAGTACGTTGGGTGCTCAGTACTCAGGGTGCTGGGTGCTCAGTGCTCAGGGTGATCGGTGCTCAGTACTCAGGGTGCTCAGTACTCAGGGTGCTGGGTGCTCAGGGCTCGGGGTGCTGGGAGCTCAGTACTCAGGGTGCTGGGTGCTCAGTGCTCAGGGTGCTGGGTGCTGAGTGCTCAGGGTGCTGGGTGCTCTGTACTCGGGGTGCTCGGTGCTCAGTACTCAGGGTGCTGGGTGCTCAGTACTCAGGGTGCTGGGTGCTCAGTAATCAGGGTGCTCAGTGCTCGGGGAGCTCGGTGCTCAGTACTCAGGGTGCTGGGTGCTCAGTACTCAGTGCTCGGGGTCCTGGGTGCTCAGCGCTCTGGGTGCTTAGTGCAGAGTACTCAGGGTGCTGGGTGCTCAGTATTCAGGGTGCTCAGTGCTCGGGGTGCTGGGTGCTCAGTACACAGGGTGCTGGGTGCTCAGTACTCAGGGTGCTGGGTGCTCATTCTCGGGGTGCTGGGTGCTCAGTGCTCGGTTGCTGGGTGCTCAGTACTCGGGGTGCTGGGTGCTCAGTGCTCAGCGTGCTGTGTGCTATGTACTCAGGGTGCTCGGTTCTCAGTACTCAGGGTGCTGGGTGCTCATTCTCGGGTGCTGGGTGCTCAGTGCTCAGGGTGCTGGGTGCTAAGTGCTCAGGGTGCTGGGTCCTCAGTACTCGGGGTGCTCGGTGCTCAGTACTCGGGGTGCTGGGTGCTCAGTACTCAGGGTGCTGGGTGCTCAGTACTCAGGGTGCTCGGTGCTCAGTACTCAGGGTGCTGGGTGCTCAGTGCTCAGGTGCTGGGTGCTAAGTACTCAGGGTGCTGGGTGCTCAGTACTCAGGGTGCTGGGTGCTCAGCACTCAGGGTGCTCAGTACTCAGTGTGCTGGGTGCTCAGTGCTCGGGGTGCTGGGTGCTCAGTACTCAGGGTGCTCAGTACTCGGGGTGCTGGGTGCTCAGTGCTCGGGGTGCTGGATGCTCAGTGCTCAGGGTGATCTGTGCTCAGTACTCAGGATGCTGGGTGCTCAGTACTCAGGGTGCTGGGTGCTCAGTACTCAGGGTGCTGGGTGCTCAGTCCTCAGGGTGCTCAGTGCTCAGGGTGCTGGGTGCTCAGTGCTCGGGGTGCTCGGTGCTCAGTACTCAGGGTGCTGAGTGCTCAGTACTCAGGGTGCTGGGTGCTCAGTAATCAGGGTGCTGGGTGCTCAGTGCTCGGGGTGCTGGGTGCTCAGTACTCAGGGTGCTGGGTGCTCAGTGCTCGGGGTGCTCGGTGTTCAGTACTCAAGGTGCTGGGTGCTCAGTGCTCGGGGTGCTGGGTGCTCAGTGCTCAGGGTGCTGGGTGCTCAGTACTCGGGGTGCTCGGTGCTCAGTACTCAGGGTACTGGGTGCTCAGGGTCCTCGGTGCTCAGTACTCAGGGTGCTCAGTACTCAGCTTGCTTTGTGCTCAGTGCTCAGAGTGCTGGGTGCTCAGTACTCAGGGTGCTCGGTGCTCAGTACTCAGGGTGCTCAGTGCTCAGTGCTCTGGGTGCTCAGTACTCATGGTGCTCAGTGCTCAGGGTGCTGGGTGCTCAGTGCTCGGGGTGCTGGGTACTCAGTGCTCAGTGCTCGGGGTGCTGGGTGCTCAGTCCTCAGTACACAGGGTGCTGGGTGCTCAGTGCTCGGGGTGCTGGATGCTCAGTACTCAGGGTCCTGGGTGCTCAGTGCTCAGGGTGCTGGGTGCTCAGTACTCAGGGTGCTGGGTGCTCAGTGCTCAGGGTGCTGGGTGCTCAGTACTCAGGGTGCTGGGTCCTCAGTGCTCAGGGTGCTGGGTGTTCAGTGCTCGGGGTGCTCAGTACTCAATGTGCTGTGTGTTCAGTGCTCAGGGTACTGGGTGCTCAGTACTCAGGGTGCTCGGTGCTGAGTACTCAGGGTGCTGGGTGCTCAGTACTCCGGGTGCTGGGTGCTCAGTGCTCGGGGTGCTCGGTGCTCAGTGCTCAGGGTGCTGGGTGCTCAGTACTCAGGGTGCTCATTGCTCAGGGTGCTGGGTGCTCAGTACTCAGGTTGCTGGGTGCTCAGTACTCAGGTTGCTGGGTGCTCAGTACTCAGGGTGCTCAGTGCTCAGTACTCAGGGTGCTCAGTGCTCAGGGTGCTGGGTGCTCAGTGCTCGGGGTGCTGGGTGCTCAGTGCACAGGGTGCTGTGTGCTCAGTACTCAGGGTGCTCAGTACTCAGGGTGCTGGGTGCTCAGTGCTCAGGGTGCTGGGTGCTCAGTGCTCTCGGTGCTGGGTGCTCAGTGCTCAGGGTGCTCGGTGCTCAGTGCTCAGGTTGCTGGGTGCTCAGTACTCAGGGAGCTGGGTGCTCAGTACTCAGGGTGCTCAGTGCTCAGTACTCAGGGTGCTCCGTGCTCAGTACTCAGGGTGCTCAGTGCTCAAGGTGCTGGGTGTTCAGTGCTCGGGGTGCTGGGTTCTCAGTCCTCAGGGTGCTGGGTGCTCAGTACTCAGGGTGCTGGGTGCTCAGTGCTCGGGGTGCTGGGTGCTCAGTACTCAGGGTGCTGGGTGCTCAGTGCTCAGGGTGCTGGGTGCTCAGTGCTCAGGGTGCTCGGTGCTTAGTACTCATGGTGCTCGGTGCTCGGGGTGCTGGGTGCTCAGTGCTCGGTGTGCTGGGTGCTCAGTGCTCGGGGTGCTGGGTGCTGAGTGCTCAGTGTGCTGGGTGCTCAGTGCTCGGGGTGCTGGGTGCTCAGTACTCAGGGTGCTCGGTGCTCAGTACTCAGGGTGCTGGGTGCTCAGTGCTCGGGGTGCTGGGTGCTCATTAATCAGGGTGCTGGGTGCTCAGTACGCTGGGTGCTCAGTACTCAGGGTGCTGGGTGTTCAGTGCTCGGGGTGCTGGGTGCTCATTAATCAGGGTGCTGGGTGCTCAGTACGCTGGGTGCTCAGTACTCAGGGTGCTGGGTGCTCAGTACTCAGGGTGCTCGGTGCTCAGTACTCAGGGTGCTGGGTGCTCAGTGCTCGGGGTGCTGGGTGCTCATTAATCAGGGTGCTGGGTGCTCAGTACTCAGGGTGCTCAGTGCTTGGGGTGCTGGGTGCTCAGTACTCAGGGTGCTCAGTGCTTGGGGTGCAGGGTGCTCAGTACTCAGGGTGCTGGTTGCTCAGTGCTCAGGGTGCTAGGTGCTGAGTACTCAGGGTGCTGGGTGCTCAGTGCTCGGGGTGCTGGGTGCTCAGTGCTCGGGGTGCTGGGTGCTCAGTGCTCAGAGTTCTGGGTGCTCAGTACTCGGGGTGCTGGGTGCTCAGTGCTCGCGGTGCTCGGTGCTCAGTGCTCGGGGTGCTGGGTGCTCAGTGCTCAGGGTGCTGGGTGCTCAGTACTCGGGGTGCTCGGTGCTCAGTACTCAGGGTACTGGGTGCTCAGGGTCCTCGGTGCTCAGTACTCAGGGTGCTCAGTACTCAGCTTGCTTTGTGCTCAGTGCTCAGAGTGCTGGGTGCTCAGTACTCAGGGTGCTCGGTGCTCAGTACTCAGGGTGCTCAGTGCTCAGTGCTCTGGGTGCTCAGTACTCAGGGTGCTCAGTGCTCAGGGTGCTGGGTGCTCAGTGCTCGGGGTGCTGGGTACTCAGTGCTCAGTGCTCGGAGTGCTGGGTGCTCAGTCCTCAGTACACAGGGTGCTGGTTGCTCAGTGCTCGGGGTGCTGGATGCTCAGTACTCAGGGTCCTGGGTGCTCAGTGCTCAGGGTGCTGGGTGCTCAGTACTCAGGGTGCTGGGTGCTCAGTGCTCAGGGTGCTGGGTGCTCAGTACTCAGGGTGCTGGGTCCTCAGTGCTCAGGGTGCTGGGTGCTCAGTGCTCGGGGTGCTCAGTACTCAGGGTGCTGTGTGTTCAGTGCTCAGGGTACTGGGTGCTCAGTACTCAGGGTGCTCGGTGCTGAGTACTCAGGGTGCTGGGTGCTCAGTATTCCGGGTGCTGGGTGCTCAGTGCTCGGGGTGCTCGGTGCTCAGTGCTCAGGGTGCTGGGTGCTCAGTACTCAGGGTGCTCATTGCTCAGGGTGCTGGGTGCTCAGTACTCAGGTTGCTGGGTGCTCAGTACTCAGGGTGCTCAGTGCTCAGTACTCAGGGTGCTCAGTGCTCAGTACTCAGTGTGCTCAGTGCTCAGGGTGCTGGGTGCTCAGTGCTCAGGGTGCTGGGTGCTCAGTGCTCAGGGTGCTCGGTGCTCAGTGCTCAGGTTGCTGGGTGCTCAGTACTCAGGGTGCTGGGTGCTCAGTACTCAGGGTGCTCAGTGCTCAGTACTCAGGGTGCTCAGTGCTCAGTACTCAGGGTGCTCAGTGCTCAAGGTGCTGGGTGTTCAGTGCTCGGGGTGCTGGGTACTCAGACCTCAGGGTGCTGGGTGCTCAGTGCTCACGGTACTCTGTGCTCAGTGCTCAGGGTGCTGGGTGCTCAGTACTCAGGGTGCTGGGTGCTCAGTGCTCAGGGTGCTCGGTGCTTAGTACTCATGGTGCTCGGTGCTCGGGATGCTGGGTGCTCAGTGCTCGGGGTGCTGGGTGCTCATTAATCAGGGTGCTGGGTGCTCAGTACGCTGGGTGCTCAGTACTCAGGGTGCTGGGTGCTCAGTACTCAGGGTGCTCGGTGCTCAGTACTCAGGGTGCTCAGTGCTCAGGGTGCTGGGTGCTCAGTGCTCAGGGTGATCGGTGCTCAGTACTCAGGGTGCTCAGTTCTCAGGGTGCTGGGTGCTCAGGGCTCGGGGTGCTGGGAGCTCAGTACACAGGGTGCTGGGTGCTCAGTGCTCGGGGTGCTGGGTGCTGAGTGCTCAGGGTGCTGGGTGCTCTGTACTCGGGGTGCTCGGTGCTCAGTACTCAGGGTGCTGGGTGCTCAGTACTCAGGGTGCTGGGTGCTCAGTACTCAGGGTGCTCGCTGCTCAGTACTCAGGGTGCTTGGTGCTCAGTGCTCAGGGTGCTGGGTGCTCAGTACTCAGGGTGCTGGGTACTCAGTGCTCAGGGTGATCGGTGCTCAGTCCTCAGGGTGCTCAGTACTCAGGGTGCTGGGTGCTCAGTGCTCAGGTTGCTCAGTACTAAGGGTGCTGAGTGCTCAGTACTCAGGGTGCTGGGTGGTCAGTGCTCAGGGTGCTGGGTGCTCAGTACTCAGGGTGCTTGGTGCACAATACTCAGGGTGCTGGGTGCTCAGTACTCTTGGTGCTGGGTGCTCAGTACTCGGGGTGCTGGGTGCTCATTACTCAATGTGCTGGGTGCTCAGTGCTCGGGGTGCTCGCTGCTCAGTACTCTTGGTGCTGGGTGCTCAGTACTCAGGGTGCTGGGTGCTCAGTGCTCGGGGTTCTCGGTGCTCAGTGCTCAGGATGCTCGGTGCTCAGTACATTTGGTGCTGGGTGCTCAGTACTCAGGGTGCTGGGTGCTCAGTGCCTGGGGTGCTCGGTGCTCAGTACTCAGGGTGCTGGGTGCTCAGTGCTCAGGATGCTGGGTGCTCAGTACTCAGGGTGCTCAGTACTCAGGACTCAGGGTGCTGGGTGCTCAGTGCTCAGGGTGCTGGGTGCTCAGTGCTCGGGGTGCTCGGTGCTCAGTACTCAGGGTGCTTGGTGCTCAGTACTCAGGGTGCTGGGTGCTCAGTACTCAGGGTGCTGGGTGCTCAGTGCTCAGGGTGCTGTGTGCTCAGTACTCAGGGTGCTGGATGCTCAGTACTCAGGGTGCTGGGTGCTCAGTGCTCAGGGTGCTGGGTGCTCAGTGCTCGGGGTGCTCGGTGCTCAGTGCTCGGGGTGCTGGGTGCTCAGTTCTCAGGGTGCTGGGTGCTCAGTACTCGGGGTGCTCGGTGCTCAGTACTCAGGGTGCTGGGTGCTCAGTACTCAGGGTGCTCGGTGCTCAGTACTCAGGGTGCTGGGTGCTCAGTGCTCATTTGCTGGGTGCTAAGTTCTCAGGGTGCTGGGTGCTCAGTACTCAGGGTGCTGGGTGCTCAGTGCTCAGGGTGCTGGCTGCTCAGTACTCAGGGTGCTGGGTGCTCAGCACTCAGGGTGCTCAGTACTCAGGGTGCTGGGTGCTCAGTGCTAGGGGTGCTGGGTGCTCAGTACTCAGGGTGCTCGGTGCTCAGTGCTCAGGTTGCTGGGTGCTCAGTACTCAGGGAGCTGGGTGCTCAGTACTCAGGGTGCTCAGTGCTCAGTACTCAGGGTGCTCCGTGCTCAGTACTCAGGGTGCTCAGTGCTCAAGGTGCTGGGTGTTCAGTGCTCGGGGTGCTGGGTTCTCAGTCCTCAGGGTGCTGGGTGCTCAGTACTCAGGGTGCTGGGTGCTCAGTGCTCGGGGTGCTGGGTGCTCAGTACTCAGGGTGCTGGGTGCTCAGTGCTCAGGGTGCTGGGTGCTCAGTGCTCAGGGTGCTCGGTGCTTAGTACTCATGGTGCTCGGTGCTCGGGGTGCTGGGTGCTCAGTGCTCGGTGTGCTGGGTGCTCAGTGCTCGGGGTGCTGGGTGCTGAGTGCTCAGTGTGCTGGGTGCTCAGTGCTCGGGGTGCTGGGTGCTCAGTGCTCAGGGTGCTCGGTGCTCAGTACTCAGGGTGCTGGGTGCTCAGTGCTCGGGGTGCTGGGTGCTCATTAATCAGGGTGCTGGGTGCTCAGTACGCTGGGTGCTCAGTACTCAGGGTGCTGGGTGTTCAGTGCTCGGGGTGCTGGGTGCTCATTAATCAGGGTGCTGGGTGCTCAGTACGCTGGGTGCTCAGTACTCAGGGTGCTGGGTGCTCAGTACTCAGGGTGCTCGGTGCTCAGTACTCAGGGTGCTGGGTGCTCAGTGCTCGGGGTGCTGGGTGCTCATTAATCAGGGTGCTGGGTGCTCAGTACTCAGGGTGCTCAGTGCTTGGGGTGCTGGGTGCTCAGTACTCAGGGTGCTCAGTGCTTGGGGTGCAGGGTGCTCAGTACTCAGGGTGCTGGTTGCTCAGTGCTCAGGGTGCTAGGTGCTGAGTACTCAGGGTGCTGGGTGCTCAGTGCTCGGGGTGCTGGGTGCTCAGTGCTCGGGGTGCTGGGTGCTCAGTGCTCAGGGTTCTGGGTGCTCAGTACTCGGGGTGCTGGGTGCTCAGTGCTCGCGGTGCTCGGTGCTCAGTGCTCGGGGTGCTGGGTGCTCAGTGCTCAGGGTGCTGGGTGCTCAGTACTCGGGGTGCTCGGTGCTCAGTACTCAGGGTACTGGGTGCTCAGGGTCCTCGGTGCTCAGTACTCAGGGTGCTCAGTACTCAGCTTGCTTTGTGCTCAGTGCTCAGAGTGCTGGGTGCTCAGTACTCAGGGTGCTCGGTGCTCAGTACTCAGGGTGCTCAGTGCTCAGTGCTCTGGGTGCTCAGTACTCAGGGTGCTCAGTGCTCAGGGTGCTGGGTGCTCAGTGCTCGGGGTGCTGGGTACTCAGTGCTCAGTGCTCGGGGTGCTGGGTGCTCAGTCCTCAGTACACAGGGTGCTGGTTGCTCAGTGCTCGGGGTGCTGGATGCTCAGTACTCAGGGTCCTGGGTGCTCAGTGCTCAGGGTGCTGGGTGCTCAGTACTCAGGGTGCTGGGTGCTCAGTGCTCAGGGTGCTGGGTGCTCAGTACTCAGGGTGCTGGGTCCTCAGTGCTCAGGGTGCTGGGTGCTCAGTGCTCGGGGTGCTCAGTACTCAGGGTGCTGTGTGTTCAGTGCTCAGGGTACTGGGTGCTCAGTACTCAGGGTGCTCGGTGCTGAGTACTCAGGGTGCTGGGTGCTCAGTACTCCGGGTGCTGGGTGCTCAGTGCTCGGGGTGCTCGGTGCTCAGTGCTCAGGGTGCTGGGTGCTCAGTACTCAGGGTGCTCATTGCTCAGGGTGCTGGGTGCTCAGTACTCAGGTTGCTGGGTGCTCAGTACTCAGGGTGCTCAGTGCTCAGTACTCAGGGTGCTCAGTGCTCAGTACTCAGGGTGCTCAGTGCTCAGGGTGCTGGGTGCTCAGTGCTCAGGGTGCTGGGTGCTCAGTGCTCAGGGTGCTCGGTGCTCAGTGCTCAGGTTGCTGGGTGCTCAGTACTCAGGGTGCTGGGTGCTCAGTACTCAGGGTGCTCAGTGCTCAGTACTCAGGGTGCTCAGTGCTCAGTACTCAGGGTGCTCAGTGCTCAAGGTGCTGGGTGTTCAGTGCTCGGGGTGCTGGGTACTCAGACCTCAGGGTGCTGGGTGCTCAGTGCTCACGGTACTCTGTGCTCAGTGCTCAGGGTGCTGGGTGCTCAGTACTCAGGGTGCTGGGTGCTCAGTGCTCAGGGTGCTCGGTGCTTAGTACTCATGGTGCTCGGTGCTCGGGATGCTGGGTACTCAGTGCTCGGGGTGCTGGGTGCTCATTAATCAGGGTGCTGGGTGCTCAGTACGCTGGGTGCTCAGTACTCAGGGTGCTGGGTGCTCAGTACTCAGGGTGCTCGGTGCTCAGTACTCAGGGTGCTCAGTGCTCAGGGTGCTGGGTGCTCAGTGCTCAGGGTGATCGGTGCTCAGTACTCAGGGTGCTCAGTACTCAGGGTGCTGGGTGCTCAGGGCTCGGGGTGCTGGGAGCTCAGTACACAGGGTGCTGGGTGCTCAGTGCTCAGGGGTGCTGGGTGCTGAGTTCTCAGGGTGCTGGGTGCTCTGTACTCGGGGTGCTCGGTGCTCAGTACTCAGGGTGCTGGGTGCTCAGTACTCAGGGTGCTGGGTGCTCAGTACTCAGGGTGCTCGCTGCTCAGTACTCAGGGTGCTGGGTGCTCAGTGCTCAGGGTGCTGGGTGCTCAGTACTCAGGGTGCTGGGTACTCAGTGCTCAGGGTGATCGGTGCTCAGTCCTCAGGGTGCTCAGTACTCAGGGTGCTGGGTGCTCAGTGCTCAGGTTGCTCAGTACTAAGGGTGCTGGGTGCTCAGTACTCAGGGTGCTGGGTGGTCATTCTCGGGGTGCTGGGTGCTCAGTGCTCGGGGTGCTGGGTGCTCAGTGCTCGGGGTGCTGGGTGCTCAGTGCTCAGCGTGCTGGGTGCTCAGTACTCCGGGTGCTCGGTGCTCAGTGCTCAGGGTCCTCGGTGCTCAGTACTCAGGGTGCTCAGTAATCAGCGTGCTTTGTGCTCAGTGCTCAGGGTGCTGGGTGCTCAGTACTCACGGTGCTGGGTGCTCAGTACTCGGGGTGCTGGGTGCTCATTACTCAGGGTGCTGGGTGCTCAGTGCTAGGGGTGCTCGCTGCTCAGTACTCTTGGTGCTGGGTGCTCAGTACTCAGGGTGCTGGGTGCTCAGTGCTCGGGGTGCTCGGTGCTCAGTACTCGGGGTGCTCGGTGCTCAGTACTCAGGGTGCTGGGTGCTCAGTGCTCAGGGTCCTCGGTGCTCAGTACTCAGGGTGCTCAGTGATCAGTACTCAGCGTGCTGGGTGCTCCGTGCTCAGGGTGCTCGGTGCTCAGTACTCAGGGTGCTCAGTGCTCAGTACTCAGCGTGCTGTGTGCTCAGTGCACAGGGTGCTGGGTGCTCAGTACTCAGGGTGCTGGGTGCTTAGTACTCAGGGTGCTCGGTCCTCAGTGCTCAGGGTGCTGGGTGCTCAGTAATCAGGGTGCTGGGTGCTCAGTGCTCAGGGTGCTCAGTGCTCAGTACTCAGGGTGCTCGGTGCTCAGTGCTCAGGGTGCTCAGTGCTCAGTACTCAGGGTGCTCAGTGCTCAGTGCTCTGGGTGCTGGGTGCTCAGTGCTCGGGGTGCTGGGTGCTCAGTGCTCAGGGTGCTGGGTGCTCAGTACTCAGGGTGCTCAGTGCTCAGGGTGCTGGGTGCTCAGTGCTCGGGTTGCTGGGTACTCAGTGCTCAGTACTCAGGGTGCTCAGTGCTCAGTGCTCTGGGTGCTGGGTGCTCAGTGCTCGGGGTGCTGGGTGCTCAGTGCTCAGGGTGCTGGGTGCTCAGTACTCAGGGTGCTCAGATCTCAGGGTGCTGGGTGCTCAGTACTCAATGTGCTGGGTGCTCAGTGCTCAGGGTGCTGGATGCTCAGTGCTCGGGGTGCTCAGTACTCAGGGTGCTGTGTGTTCAGTGCTCAGGTTACTGGGTGCTCAGTACTCAGGGTGCTCGGTGCTTAGTACTCAGGGTGCTGGGTGCTCAGTAATCCGGGTGCTGGGTGCTCAGTGCTCGGGGTGCTCGGTGCTCAGTGCTCAGGGTGCTGCGTGCTCAGTACTCAGGGTGCTCATTGCTCAGCGTGCTGGGTGCTCAGTACTCAGGGTGCTGGGTGCTCAGTACTCAGGGTGCTCAGTGCTCAGTACTCAGGGTGCTCAGTGCTCAGGGTGCTGGGTGCTCAGTGCTCAGGGTGCTCGGTGCTCAGTGCTCAGGTTGCTGGGTGCTCAGTACTCAGGGTGCTGGGTGCTCAGTACTCAGGGTGCTGGGTGCTCAGTAATCAGAGTGCTGGGTGATTAGTACTCAGGGTGCTGGGTGCTCAGTGCTCGGGGTGCTGGGTGTTCAGTGCTCGGGGTGCTCGGTGCTCTGTGCTCGGGGTGCTGGGTGCTCAGTACTCAGGGTGCTGGGTGCTCAGTACTCGGTGTGCTGGGTGCTCAGTACTCAGGGTGCTCGGTGCTCAGTGCTCGGGGTGCTGGGTGCTCAGTACTCAGCGTGCTCGGTGCTCAGTTCTCAGGGTGCTCAGTGCTCAGTACGCAGGGTGCTCAGTGCTCAGTGCTCGGGGTGCTGGGTGCTCAGTGCTCGGGGTGCTGGGTGCTCAGTGATCGGGGTGCTGGGTGCTCAGTGCTCAGGGTGCTGGGTGCTCAGTGCTCAGAGTGCTGGGTGCTCAGTACTCAGGGTGCTCGGTGCTCAGGACTCAGGGTGCTCAGTGCTCAGTACTCAGCGTGCTGGGTGCTCAGTGCTCAGGGTGCTCGGTGCTCAGTACTCAGGGTGCTCAGTGCTCAGTACTCAGCGTGCTGGGTGCTCTGTGCTCAGGGTGCTGGGTGCTCAGTGCTCAGGGTGCTGGGTGCTCAGTACTCAGGGTGCTGGGTGCTCAGTGCTCAGGGTGCTGGGTGCTCAGTGCTCAGGGTGCTCGGTGCTTAGTACTCATGGTGCTCGGTGCTCGGGGTGCTGGGTGCTCAGTGCTCGGTGTGCTGGGTGCTCAGTGCTCGGGGTGCTGGGTGCTGAGTGCTCGGTGTGCTGGGTGCTCAGTGCTCGGGCTGCTGTGTGCTCAGTGCTCGGGGTGCTGGGTGCTCAGTACTCGGGGTGCTCGGTGCTCTGTACTCAGGGTGCTGGGTGCTCAGTGCTCAGGTTGCTGGGTGCTCAGTACTCAGGGTGCTGGGTGCTCGGTGCTCAGAACGCTGGGTGCTCAGTACTCAGGGTGCTGGGTGCTCAGTACTCAGGGTGCTGGGTGCTCAGTGCTCGGGGTGCTGGGTGCTCATTAATCAGGGTTCTGGGTGTTCAGTACTCAGGGTGCTCAGTACTCAGGGTGCTGGGTGCTCAGGGATCGGGGTGCTGGGAGCTCAGTACTCAGGGTGCTGGGTGCTCAGTGCTCGGGGTGCTGGGTGCTGAGTGCTCAGGGTGCTGGGTGCTCAGTACTTGGGGTGCTCGGTGCTCAGTACTCAGGGTGCTGTGTGCTCAGTACTCAGGGTGCTGGGTGCTCAGTGCTCGGTGTGCTCGGTGCTCAGTACTCAGGGTGCTCGGTGCTCAGTGCTCAGGGTGCTCGGTGCTCAGTACTCAGGGTGCTGGGTGCTCAGTGCTCAGGGTGATCGGGGCTCAGTCCTCAGGGTGCTCAGTACTCAGGCAGCTGGGTGCTCAGTGCTCGGGTTGCTCAGTACTCAGGGTGCTGGGTGCTCAGTACTCAGGGTGCTGGGTGCTCAGTACTCAGGGTGCTGGGTGCTCAGTGCTCAGGGAGCTCGGTGCTGAGTACTCAGGGTGGTGGGTGCTCAGTACTCAGTGCTCAGGGTCCTGGGTGCTCAGCGCTCTGGGTGCTTAGTGCACAGTACTCAGGGTGCTGGGTGCTCAGTATTCAGGGTGCTCAGTGCTCGGGGTGCTGGGTGCTCAGTACTGCGGGTGCTGGGTGCTCAGTACTCAGGGTGCTGCGTGCTCATTCTCGGGGTCCTGGGTGCTCAGTGTTCGGGGTGCTGGGTGCTCAGTACTCGGGGTGCTGGGTGCTCAGTGCTCAGCGTGCTGGGTGCTCAGTACTCAGGGTGCTCGGTTCTCAGTACTCAGGGTGCTGGGTGCTCATTCTCGGGGTGCTGGGTGCTCAGTGCTCGGGGTGCTGGGTGCTCAGTGCTCAGGGTCCTCGGTGCTCAGTACACAGGGTGCTGAGTGCTCAGTACTCACGTTCTGGGTGCTCAGTACTCGGGGTGCTAGGTGCTCATTACTCAGGGTGCTGGGTGCTCAGTGCTCGGGGTGCTTGCTGCTCAGTACTCTTGGTGCTGCATACTCAGTACTCAGGGTGCTGGGTGCTCAGTGCTCGGGGTGCTCGGTGCTCAGTGCTCAGGATGCTCGGTGCTCATTACTTTTGGTGCTGGGTGCTCAGTACTCAGGGTGCTGGGTGCTCAGTGCTCGGGATGCTCTGTGATCAGTACTCAGGGTGCTGGGTGCTCAGTGCTCAGGGTGCTGGGTGCTCAGTACTCAGGGTGCTCAGTACTCAGTACTCAGGGTGCTGGGTTCTCAGTGCTTGGGGTGCTGGGTGCTCAGTGCTCAGGGTGCTGGGTGCTCAGTGCTCGGGGTGCTGGGTGCTCAGTACTCGGGGTGCTCGGTGCTCAGTACTCAGGGTGCTGGGTGCTCAGTACTCAGGGTGCTCAGTGCTCAGGGTGCTGGGTGCTCAGTGCTCGGGGTGCTGGGTACTCAGTGCTCAGTACACAGGGTGCTGATTGCTCAGTGCTCGGGGTGCTGCGTGCTCAGTGCTCAGTACTCAGGGTGCTGGGTGCTCAGTGCTCGGTGTGCTCTATGCTCAGTACTCAGGGTGCTGGGTGCTCAGTGCTCAGGGTGCTGGGTGCTCAGTACTCAGGGTGCTGGGTGCTCAGTGCTAAGGGTGCTGGGTGCTCAGTACTCAGGTTGCTGGGTCCTCAGTGCTCAGGGTGCTGGGTGCTCTGTGCTCGGGGTGCTCAGTACTCAGGGTGCTGTGTGTTCAGTGCTCAGGTTACTGGGTGCTCATTACTCAGGGTGCTCGGTGCTTAGTACTCAGGGTGCTGGGTGCTCAGTACTCCGGGTGCTGGGTGCTCAGTGCTCGGGGTGCTCGATGCTCAGTGCTCAGGGTGCTGGGTGCTCAGTACACAGGGTGCTCATTGATCAGGGTGCTGGGTGTTCATTAATCAGGGTGCTGGGTGCTCAGTACTCAGGGTGCTCAGTGCTCAGTACTCAGGGTGCTCAGTACTCAGGGTGGTCAGTGCTCAGGGTGCTGGGTGCTCAGTGCTCAGGGTGCTGGGTGCTCAGTGCTCAGGGTGCTGTGTGCTCAGTACTCAGGGTGATCAGTACTCAGGGTGCTGGGTGCTCAGTGCTCAGGGTGCTGGGTGATTAGTGCTAAGGGTGCTGGGTGCTCAGTGCTCAGGGTGCTCGGTGCTCAGTGCTCAGGTTGATGGGTGCTGAGTACTCAGGGTGCTGGGTGCTCAGTACTCAGGGTGCTCAGTGCTCAGTACTCAGGGTGCTCAGTGCTCAGTACTCAGGGTGCTCAGTGCTCAGGGTGCTGGGTGCTCAGTGCTCGGGGTGCTGGGTACTCAGTCCACAGGGTGCAGGGTGCTCAGTGCTCAGGGTGCTCGGTGCTCAGTGCTCAGGGTGCTGGGTGTTCAGTGCTCGGGGTGCTGGGTGCTCATTAATCAGGGTGCTGGGTGCTCAGTACGCTGGGTGCTCAGTACTCAGGGTGCTGGGTGCTCAGTACTCAGGGTGCTCGGTGCTCAGTACTCAGGGTGCTGGGTGCTCAGTGCTCGGGGTGCTGGGTGCTCATTAATCAGGGTGCTGGGTGCTCAGTACTCAGGGTGCTCAGTGCTTGGGGTGCTGGGTGCTCAGTACTCAGGGTGCTCAGTGCTTGGGGTGCAGGGTGCTCAGTACTCAGGGTGCTGGTTCCTCAGTGCTCAGGGTGCTGGGTGCTGAGGACTCAGGGTGCTGGGTGCTCAGTGCTCAGGGTGCTGGGTGCTCAGTGCTCGGGGTGCTGGGTGCTCAGTGCTCAGGGTTCTGGGTGCTCAGTGCTCAGGGTGCTGGGTGCTCAGTGCTCGGGGTGCTGGGTGCTCGGTGCTCAGGTTTCTGGGTGCTCAGGACTCGGGGTGCTGGGTGCTCAGTACTCAGGGTGCTGGGTGCTCATTGCTCGGGGTGCTGGGTGCTCAGTGCTACGGGTGCTGGGTGCTCAGTGCTCAGTGTGCTGGGTGCTCAGTGCTCTGGGCGCTGGGTGCTCAGTGCTCGGGGTGCTCGGTGCTCAGTACTCAGGGTGCTGGGTGCTCAGTGCTCAGGGTGCTCGTTGTTCAGTACTCAGGGTGCTGGGTGCTCAGTGCTCGGTGTGCTCGGTGCTCAGTACGTTGGCTGCTCAGTACTCAGGGTGCTGGGTGCTCAGTGCTCAGGGTGATCGGTGCTCAGTACTCAGGGTGCTCAGTACTCAGGGTGCTGGGTGCTCAGGGCTCGGGGTGCTGGGAGCTCAGTACTCAGGGTGCTGGGTGCTCAGTGCTCAGGGTGCTGGGTGCTGAGTGCTCAGGGTGCTGGGTGCTCTGTACTCGGGGTGCTCGGTGCTCAGTACTCAGGGTGCTGGGTGCTCAGTACTCAGGGTGCTGGGTGCTCAGTAATCAGGGTGCTCAGTGCTCGGGGAGCTCGGTGCTCAGTACTCAGGGTGCTGGGTGCTCAGTACTCAGTGCTCGGGGTCCTGGGTGCTCAGCGCTCTGGGTGCTTAGTGCAGAGTACTCAGGGTGCTGGGTGCTCAGTATTCAGGGTGCTCAGTGCTCGGGGTGCTGGGTGCTCAGTACACAGGGTGCTGGGTGCTCAGTACTCAGGGTGCTGGGTGCTCATTCTCGGGGTGCTGGGTGCTCAGTGCTCGGTTGCTGGGTGCTCAGTACTCGGGGTGCTGGGTGCTCAGTGCTCAGCGTGCTGTGTGCTATGTACTCAGGGTGCTCGGTTCTCAGTACTCAGGGTGCTGGGTGCTCATTCTCGGGTGCTGGGTGCTCAGTGCTCAGGGTGCTGGGTGCTAAGTGCTCAGGGTGCTGGGTCCTCAGTACTCGGGGTGCTCGGTGCTCAGTACTCGGGGTGCTGGGTGCTCAGTACTCAGGGTGCTGGGTGCTCAGTACTCAGGGTGCTCGGTGCTCAGTACTCAGGGTGCTGGGTGCTCAGTGCTCAGGTGCTGGGTGCTAAGTACTCAGGGTGCTGGGTGCTCAGTACTCAGGGTGCTGGGTGCTCAGCACTCAGGGTGCTCAGTACTCAGTGTGCTGGGTGCTCAGTGCTCGGGGTGCTGGGTGCTCAGTACTCAGGGTGCTCAGTACTCGGGGTGCTGGGTGCTCAGTGCTCGGGGTGCTGGATGCTCAGTGCTCAGGGTGATCTGTGCTCAGTACTCAGGATGCTGGGTGCTCAGTACTCAGGGTGCTGGGTGCTCAGTACTCAGGGTGCTGGGTGCTCAGTCCTCAGGGTGCTCAGTGCTCAGGGTGCTGGGTGCTCAGTGCTCGGGGTGCTCGGTGCTCAGTACTCAGGGTGCTGAGTGCTCAGTAGTCAGGGTGCTGGGTGCTCAGTACTCAGGGTGCTGGTTCCTCAGTGCTCAGGGTGCTGGGTGCTGAGGACTCAGGGTGCTGGGTGCTCAGTGCTCAGGGTGCTGGGTGCTCAGTGCTCGGGGTGCTGGGTGCTCAGTGCTCAGGGTTCTGGGTGCTCAGTGCTCAGGGTGCTGGGTGCTCAGTGCTCGGGGTGCTGGGTGCTCGGTGCTCAGGTTTCTGGGTGCTCAGGACTCGGGGTGCTGGGTGCTCAGTACTCAGGGTGCTGGGTGCTCATTGCTCGGGGTGCTGGGTGCTCAGTGCTACGGGTGCTGGGTGCTCAGTGCTCAGTGTGCTGGGTGCTCAGTGCTCTGGGCGCTGGGTGCTCAGTGCTCAGGGTGCTCGTTGTTCAGTACTCAGGGTGCTGGGTGCTCAGTGCTCGGTGTGCTCGGTGCTCAGTACGTTGGCTGCTCAGTACTCAGGGTGCTGGGTGCTCAGTGCTCGGGGTGCTGGGTGCTCGGTGCTCAGGTTTCTGGGTGCTCAGGACTCGGGGTGCTGGGTGCTCAGTACTCAGGGTGCTGAGTGCTCAGGACTCGGGGTGCTGGGTGCTCAGTACTCAGGGTGCTGGGTGCTCATTGCTCGGGGTGCTGGGTGCTCAGTACTCAGGGTGCTGGGTGCTCAGTGCTCAGGGTGCTCGTTGTTCAGTACTCAGGGTGCTGGGTGCTCAGTGCTCGGTGTGCTCGGTGCTCAGTACGTTGGCTGCTCAGTACTCAGGGTGCTGGGTGCTCAGTGCTCAGGGTGATCGGTGCTCAGTACTCAGGGTGCTCAGTACTCAGGGTGCTGGGTGCTCAGGGCTCGGGGTGCTGGGAGCTCAGTACTCAGGGTGCTGGGTGCTCAGTGCTCAGGGTGCTGGGTGCTGAGTGCTCAGGGTGCTGGGTGCTCTGTACTCGGGGTGCTCGGTGCTCAGTACTCAGGGTGCTGGGTGCTCAGTACTCAGGGTGCTGGGTGCTCAGTAATCAGGGTACTCAGTGCTCGGGGAGCTCGGTGCTCAGTACTCAGGGTGCTGGGTGCTCAGTACTCAGTGCTCGGGGTCCTGGGTGCTCAGCGCTCTGGGTGCTTAGTGCAGAGTACTCAGGGTGCTGGGTGCTCAGTATTCAGGGTGCTCAGTGCTCGGGGTGCTGGGTGCTCAGTACACAGGGTGCTGGGTGCTCAGTACTCAGGGTGCTGGGTGCTCATTCTCGGGGTGCTGGGTGCTCAGTGCTCGGTTGCTGGGTGCTCAGTACTCGGGGTGCTGGGTGCTCAGTGCTCAGCGTGCTGTGTGCTATGTACTCAGGGTGCTCGGTTCTCAGTACTCAGGGTGCTGGGTGCTCATTCTCGGGTGCTGGGTGCTCAGTGCTCAGGGTGCTGGGTGCTAAGTGCTCAGGGTGCTGGGTCCTCAGTACTCGGGGTGCTCGGTGCTCAGTACTCGGGGTGCTGGGTGCTCAGTACTCAGGGTGCTGGGTGCTCAGTACTCAGGGTGCTCGGTGCTCAGTACTCAGGGTGCTGGGTGCTCAGTGCTCAGGTGCTGGGTGCTAAGTACTCAGGGTGCTGGGTGCTCAGTACTCAGGGTGCTGGGTGCTCAGCACTCAGGGTGCTCAGTACTCAGTGTGCTGGGTGCTCAGTGCTCGGGGTGCTGGGTGCTCAGTACTCAGGGTGCTCAGTACTCGGGGTGCTGGGTGCTCAGTGCTCGGGGTGCTGGATGCTCAGTGCTCAGGGTGATCTGTGCTCAGTACTCAGGATGCTGGGTGCTCAGTACTCAGGGTGCTGGGTGCTCAGTACTCAGGGTGCTGGGTGCTCAGTCCTCAGGGTGCTCAGTGCTCAGGGTGCTGGGTGCTCAGTGCTCGGGGTGCTCGGTGCTCAGTACTCAGGGTGCTGAGTGCTCAGTAGTCAGGGTGCTGGGTGCTCAGTACTCAGGGTGCTGGGTGCTCAGTGCTCGGGGTGTAGGGTGCTCCGTGCTCAGGGTGCTCAGTGCTCAGTACTCAGGGTTCTGGGTGCTCAGTACTCAGGGTGCTGGGTGCTCAGTGCTCGGGGTGCTGGGTGCTCAGTACTCAGGGTGCTGGGTGCTCAGTGCTCGGGGTGCTCGGTGTTCAGTACTCAAGGTGCTGGGTGCTCAGTGCTCGGGGTGCTGGGTGCTCAGTGCTCAGGGTGCTGGGTGCTCAGTACTCGGGGTGCTCGGTGCTCAGTACTCAGGGTACTGGGTGCTCAGGGTCCTCGGTGCTCAGTACTCAGGGTGCTCAGTACTCAGCTTGCTTTGTGCTCAGTGCTCAGAGTGCTGGGTGCTCAGTACTCAGGGTGCTCGGTGCTCAGTACTCAGGGTGCTCAGTGCTCAGTGCTCTGGGTGCTCAGTACTCATGGTGCTCAGTGCTCAGGGTGCTGGGTGCTCAGTGCTCGGGGTGCTGGGTACTCAGTGCTCAGTGCTCGGGGTGCTGGGTGCTCAGTCCTCAGTACACAGGGTGCTGGGTGCTCAGTGCTCGGGGTGCTGGATTCTCAGTACTCAGGGTCCTGGGTGCTCAGTGCTCAGGGTGCTGGGTGCTCAGTACTCAGGGTGCTGGGTGCTCAGTGCTCAGGGTGCTGGGTGCTCAGTACTCAGGGTGCTGGGTCCTCAGTGCTCAGGGTGCTGGGTGTTCAGTGCTCGGGGTGCTCAGTACTCAATGTGCTGTGTGTTCAGTGCTCAGGGTACTGGGTGCTCAGTACTCAGGGTGCTCGGTGCTGAGTACTCAGGGTGCTGGGTGCTCAGTACTCCGGGTGCTGGGTGCTCAGTGCTCGGGGTGCTCGGTGCTCAGTGCTCAGGGTGCTGGGTGCTCAGTACTCAGGGTGCTCATTGCTCAGGGTGCTGGGTGCTCAGTACTCAGGTTGCTGGGTGCTCAGTACTCAGGTTGCTGGGTGCTCAGTACTCAGGGTGCTCAGTGCGCTGTACTCAGGGTGCTCAGTGCTCAGGGTGCTGGGTGCTCAGTGCTCGGGGTGCTGGGTGCTCAGTGCACAGGGTGCTGTGTGCTCAGTACTCAGGGTGCTCAGTACTCAGGGTGCTGGGTGCTCAGTGCTCAGGGTGCTGGGTGCTCAGTGCTCTCGGTGCTGGGTGCTCAGTGCTCAGGGTGCTCGGTGCTCAGTGCTCAGGTTGCTGGGTGCTCAGTACTCAGGGAGCTGGGTGCTCAGTACTCAGTGTGCTCAGTGCTCAGTACTCAGGGTGCTCCGTGCTCAGTACTCAGGGTGCTCAGTGCTCAAGGTGCTGGGTGCTCAGTACTCAGGGTGCTGGGTGCTCAGTACTCAGGGTGCTGGGTGCTCAGTGCTCAGGGAGCTCGGTGCTGAGTACTCAGGGTGGTGGGTGCTCAGTACTCAGTGCTCAGGGTCCTGGGTGCTCAGCGCTCTGGGTGCTTAGTGCACAGTACTCAGGGTGCTGGGTGCTCAGTATTCAGGGTGCTCAGTGCTCGGGGTGCTGGGTGCTCAGTACTGCGGGTGCTGGGTGCTCAGTACTCAGGGTGTTGGGTGCTCATTCTCGGGGTCCTGGGTGCTCAGTGTTCGGGGTGCTGGGTGCTCAGTACTCGGGGTGCTGGGTGCTCAGTGCTCAGCGTGCTGGGTGCTCAGTACTCAGGGTGCTCGGTTCTCAGTACTCAGGGTGCTGGGTGCTCATTCTCGGGGTGCTGGGTGCTCAGTGCTCGGGGTGCTGGGTGCTCAGTGCTCAGGGTCCTCGGTGCTCAGTACTCAGGGTGCTCAGTACTCAGCGTGCTTTGTGCTCAGTGCTCAGGGTGCTGGGTGCTCAGTACACAGGGTGCTGAGTGCTCAGTACTCACGTTCTGGGTGCTCAGTACTCGGGGTGCTAGGTGCTCATTACTCAGGGTGCTGGGTGCTCAGTGCTCGGGGTGCTTGCTGCTCAGTACTCTTGGTGCTGCATACTCAGTACTCAGGGTGCTGGGTGCTCAGTGCTCGGGGTGCTCGGTGCTCAGTGCTCAGGATGCTCGGTGCTCATTACTTTTGGTGCTGGGTGCTCAGTACTCAGGGTGCTGGGTGCTCAGTGCTCGGGATGCTCTGTGATCAGTACTCAGGGTGCTGGGTGCTCAGTGCTCAGGGTGCTGGGTGCTCAGTACTCAGGGTGCTCAGTACTCAGTACTCAGGGTGCTGGGTTCTCAGTGCTTGGGGTGCTGGGTGCTCAGTGCTCAGGGTGCTGGGTGCTCAGTGCTCGGGGTGCTGGGTGCTCAGTACTCGGGGTGCTCGGTGCTCAGTACTCAGGGTGCTGGGTGCTCAGTACTCAGGGTGCTCAGTGCTCAGGGTGCTGGGTGCTCAGTGCTCGGGGTGCTGGGTACTCAGTGCTCAGTACACAGGGTGCTGATTGCTCAGTGCTCGGGGTGCTGCGTGCTCAGTGCTCAGTACTCAGGGTGCTGGGTGCTCAGTGCTCGGTGTGCTCTATGCTCAGTACTCAGGGTGCTGGGTGCTCAGTGCTCAGGGTGCTGGGTGCTCAGTACTCAGGGTGCTGGGTGCTCAGTGCTAAGGGTGCTGGGTGCTCAGTACTCAGGTTGCTGGGTCCTCAGTGCTCAGGGTGCTGGGTGCTCTGTGCTCGGGGTGCTCAGTACTCAGGGTGCTGTGTGTTCAGTGCTCAGGTTACTGGGTGCTCATTACTCAGGGTGCTCGGTGCTTAGTACTCAGGGTGCTGGGTGCTCAGTACTCCGGGTGCTGGGTGCTCAGTGCTCGGGGTGCTCGGTGCTCAGTGCTCAGGGTGCTGGGTGCTCAGTACACAGGGTGCTCATTGCTCAGGGTGCTGGGTGTTCATTAATCAGGGTGCTGGGTGCTCAGTACTCAGGGTGCTCAGTGCTCAGTACTCAGGGTGCTCAGTACTCAGGGTGCTAAGTGCTCAGGGTGCTGGGTGCTCAGTGCTCAGGGTGCTGGGTGCTCAGTGCTCAGGGTGCTGTGTGCTCAGTACTCAGGGTGATCAGTACTCAGGGTGCTGGGTGCTCAGTGCTCAGGGTGCTGGGTGCTTAGTGCTCAGGGTGCTGGGTGCTCAGTGCTCAGGGTGCTCGGTGCTCAGTGCTCAGGTTGATGGGTGCTGAGTACTCAGGGTGCTGGGTGCTCAGTACTCAGGGTGCTCAGTGCTCAGTACTCAGGGTGCTCAGTGCTCAGTACTCAGGGTGCTCAGTGCTCAGGGTGCTGGGTGCTCAGTGCTCGGGGTGCTGGGTACTCAGTCCACAGGGTGCAGGGTGCTCAGTGCTCAGGGTGCTCGGTGCTCAGTGCTCAGGGTGCTGGGTGTTCAGTGCTCGGGGTGCTGGGTGCTCATTAATCAGGGTGCTGGGTGCTCAGTACGCTGGGTGCTCAGTACTCAGGGTGCTGGGTGCTCAGTACTCAGGGTGCTCGGTGCTCAGTACTCAGGGTGCTGGGTGCTCAGTGCTCGGGGTGCTGGGTGCTCATTAATCAGGGTGCTGGGTGCTCAGTACTCAGGGTGCTCAGTGCTTGGGGTGCTGGGTGCTCAGTACTCAGGGTGCTCAGTGCTTGGGGTGCAGGGTGCTCAGTACTCAGGGTGCTGGTTCCTCAGTGCTCAGGGTGCTGGGTGCTGAGGACTCAGGGTGCTGGGTGCTCAGTGCTCGGGGTGCTGGGTGCTCAGTGCTCGGGGTGCTGGGTGCTCAGTGCTCAGGGTTCTGGGTGCTCAGTGCTCAGGGTGCTGGGTGCTCAGTGCTCGGGGTGCTGGGTGCTCGGTGCTCAGGTTTCTGGGTGCTCAGGACTCGGGGTGCTGGGTGCTCAGTACTCAGGGTGCTGGGTGCTCATTGCTCGGGGTGCTGGGTGCTCAGTGCTACGGGTGCTGGGTGCTCAGTGCTCAGTGTGCTGGGTGCTCAGTGCTCTGGGCGCTGGGTGCTCAGTGCTCGGGGTGCTCGGTGCTCAGTACTCAGGGTGCTGGGTGCTCAGTGCTCAGGGTGCTCGTTGCTCAGTACTCAGGGTGCTGGGTGCTCAGTGCTCGGTGTGCTCGGTGCTCAGTACGTTGGGTGCTCAGTACTCAGGGTGCTGGGTGCTCAGTGCTCAGGGTGATCGGTGCTCAGTACTCAGGGTGCTCAGTACTCAGGGTGCTGGGTGCTCAGGGCTCGGGGTGCTGGGAGCTCAGTACTCAGGGTGCTGGGTGCTCAGTGCTCAGGGTGCTGGGTGCTGAGTGCTCAGGGTCCTGGGTGCTCTGTACTCTGGGTGCTCGGTGCTCAGTACTCAGGGTGCTGGGTGCTCAGTACTCAGGGTGCTGGGTGCTCAGTAATCAGGGTGCTCAGTGCTCGGGGAGCTCGGTGCTCAGTACTCAGGGTGCTGGGTGCTCAGTACTCAGTGCTCGGGGTCCTGGGTGCTCAGCGCTCTGGGTGCTTAGTGCAGAGTACTCAGGGTGCTGGGTGCTCAGTATTCAGGGTGCTCAGTGCTCGGGGTGCTGGGTGCTCAGTACACAGGGTGCTGGGTGCTCAGTACTCAGGGTGCTGGGTGCTCATTCTCGGGGTGCTGGGTGCTCAGTGCTCGGTTGCTGGGTGCTCAGTACTCGGGGTGCTGGGTGCTCAGTGCTCAGCGTGCTGTGTGCTATGTTCTCAGGGTGCTCGGTTCTCAGTACTCAGGGTGCTGGGTGCTCATTCTCGGGTGCTGGGTGCTCAGTGCTCAGGGTGCTGGGTGCTAAGTGCTCAGGGTGCTGGGTCCTCAGTACTCGGGGTGCTCGGTGCTCAGTACTCGGGGTGCTGGGTGCTCAGTACTCAGGGTGCTGGGTGCTCAGTGCTCGGGATGCTCTGTGATCAGTACTCAGGGTGCTGGGTGCTCAGTGCTCAGGGTGCTGGGTACTCAGTACTCAGGGTGCTCAGTACTCAGTACTCAGGATGCTGGGTGCTCAGTACTCAGGGTGCTGGGTGCTCAGTACTCAGGGTGCTGGGTGCTCAGTCCTCAGGGTGCTCAGTGCTCAGGGTGCTGGGTGCTCAGTGCTCGGGGTGCTCGGTGCTCAGTACTCAGGGTGCTGAGTGCTCAGTACTCAGGGTGCTGGGTGCTCAGTACTCAGGGTGCTGGGTGCTCAGTGCTCGGGGTGCTGGGTGCTCAGTACTCAGGGTGCTGGGTGCTCAGTGCTCGGGGTGCTCGGTGTTCAGTACTCAAGGTGCTGGGTGCTCAGTGCTCGGGGTGCTGGGTGCTCAGTGCTCAGGGTGCTGGGTGCTCAGTACTCGGGGTGCTCGGTGCTCAGTACTCAGGGTACTGGGTGCTCAGGGTCCTCGGTGCTCAGTACTCAGGGTGCTCAGTACTCAGCTTGCTTTGTGCTCAGTGCTCAGAGTGCTGGGTGCTCAGTACTCAGGGTGCTCGGTGCTCAGTACTCAGGGTGCTCAGTGCTCAGTGCTCTGGGTGCTCAGTACTCATGGTGCTCAGTGCTCAGGGTGCTGGGTGCTCAGTGCTCGGGGTGCTGGGTACTCAGTGCTCAGTGCTCGGGGTGCTGGGTGCTCAGTCCTCAGTACACAGGGTGCTGGGTGCTCAGTGCTCGGGGTGCTGGATGCTCAGTACTCAGGGTCCTGGGTGCTCAGTGCTCAGGGTGCTGGGTGCTCAGTACTCAGGGTGCTGGGTGCTCAGTGCTCAGGGTGCTGGGTGCTCAGTACTCAGGGTGCTGGGTCCTCAGTGCTCAGGGTGCTGGGTGTTCAGTGCTCGGGGTGCTCAGTACTCAATGTGCTGTGTGTTCAGTGCTCAGGGTACTGGGTGCTCAGTACTCAGGGTGCTCGGTGCTGAGTACTCAGGGTGCTGGGTGCTCAGTACTCCGGGTGCTGGGTGCTCAGTGCTCGGGGTGCTCGGTGCTCAGTGCTCAGGGTGCTGGGTGCTCAGTACTCAGGGTGCTCATTGCTCAGGGTGCTGGGTGCTCAGTACTCAGGTTGCTGGGTGCTCAGTACTCAGGTTGCTGGGTGCTCAGTACTCAGGGTGCTCAGTGCTCAGTACTCAGGGTGCTCAGTGCTCAGGGTGCTGGGTGCTCAGTGCTCGGGGTGCTGGGTGCTCAGTGCACAGGGTGCTGTGTGCTCAGTACTCAGGGTGCTCAGTACTCAGGGTGCTGGGTGCTCAGTGCTCAGGGTGCTGGGTGCTCAGTGCTCTCGGTGCTGGGTGCTCAGTGCTCAGGGTGCTCGGTGCTCAGTGCTCAGGTTGCTGGGTGCTCAGTACTCAGGGAGCTGGGTGCTCAGTACTCAGGGTGCTCCGTGCTCAGTACTCAGGGTGCTCAGTGCTCAAGGTGCTGGGTGTTCAGTGCTCGGGGTGCTGGGTTCTCAGTCCTCAGGGTGCTGGGTGCTCAGTACTCAGGGTGCTGGGTGCTCAGTGCTCGGGGTGCTGGGTGCTCAGTACTCAGGGTGCTGGGTGCTCAGTGCTCAGGGTGCTGGGTGCTCAGTGCTCAGGGTGCTCGGTGCTTAGTACTCATGGTGCTCGGTGCTCGGGGTGCTGGGTGCTCAGTGCTCGGTGTGCTGGGTGCTCAGTGCTCGGGGTGCTGGGTGCTGAGTGCTCAGTGTGCTGGGTGCTCAGTGCTCGGGGTGCTGGGTGCTCAGTACTCAGGGTGCTCGGTGCTCAGTACTCAGGGTGCTGGGTGCTCAGTGCTCGGGGTGCTGGGTGCTCATTAATCAGGGTGCTGGGTGCTCAGTACGCTGGGTGCTCAGTACTCAGGGTGCTGGGTGTTCAGTGCTCGGGGTGCTGGGTGCTCATTAATCAGGGTGCTGGGTGCTCAGTACGCTGGGTGCTCAGTACTCAGGGTGCTGGGTGCTCAGTACTCAGGGTGCTCGGTGCTCAGTACTCAGGGTGCTGGGTGCTCAGTGCTCGGGGTGCTGGGTGCTCATTAATCAGGGTGCTGGGTGCTCAGTACTCAGGGTGCTCAGTGCTTGGGGTGCTGGGTGCTCAGTACTCAGGGTGCTCAGTGCTTGGGGTGCAGGGTGCTCAGTACTCAGGGTGCTGGTTGCTCAGTGCTCAGGGTGCTAGGTGCTGAGTACTCAGGGTGCTGGGTGCTCAGTGCTCGGGGTGCTGGGTGCTCAGTGCTCGGGGTGCTGGGTGCTCAGTGCTCAGGGTTCTGGGTGCTCAGTACTCGGGGTGCTGGGTGCTCAGTGCTCGCGGTGCTCGGTGCTCAGTGCTCGGGGTGCTGGGTGCTCAGTGCTCAGGGTGCTGGGTGCTCAGTACTCGGGGTGCTCGGTGCTCAGTACTCAGGGTACTGGGTGCTCAGGGTCCTCGGTGCTCAGTACTCAGGGTGCTCAGTACTCAGCTTGCTTTGTGCTCAGTGCTCAGAGTGCTGGGTGCTCAGTACTCAGGGTGCTCGGTGCTCAGTACTCAGGGTGCTCAGTGCTCAGTGCTCTGGGTGCTCAGTACTCAGGGTGCTCAGTGCTCAGGGTGCTGGGTGCTCAGTACTCGGGGTGCTCGGTGCTCAGTACTCAGGGTGCTGGGTGCTCAGTACTCAGGGTGCTCGGTGCTCAGTACTCAGGGTGCTGGGTGCTCAGTGCTCATTTGCTGGGTGCTAAGTTCTCAGGGTGCTGGGTGCTCAGTACTCAGGGTGCTGGGTGCTCAGTGCTCAGGGTGCTGGCTGCTCAGTACTCAGGGTGCTGGGTGCTCAGCACTCAGGGTGCTCAGTACTCAGGGTGCTGGGTGCTCAGTGCTAGGGGTGCTGGGTGCTCAGTACTCAGGGTGCTCGGTGCTCAGTGCTCAGGTTGCTGGGTGCTCAGTACTCAGGGAGCTGGGTGCTCAGTACTCAGGGTGCTCAGTGCTCAGTACTCAGGGTGCTCCGTGCTCAGTACTCAGGGTGCTCAGTGCTCAAGGTGCTGGGTGTTCAGTGCTCGGGGTGCTGGGTTCTCAGTCCTCAGGGTGCTGGGTGCTCAGTACTCAGGGTGCTGGGTGCTCAGTGCTCGGGGTGCTGGGTGCTCAGTACTCAGGGTGCTGGGTGCTCAGTGCTCAGGGTGCTGGGTGCTCAGTGCTCAGGGTGCTCGGTGCTTAGTACTCATGGTGCTCGGTGCTCGGGGTGCTGGGTGCTCAGTGCTCGGTGTGCTGGGTGCTCAGTGCTCGGGGTGCTGGGTGCTGAGTGCTCAGTGTGCTGGGTGCTCAGTGCTCGGGGTGCTGGGTGCTCAGTGCTCAGGGTGCTCGGTGCTCAGTACTCAGGGTGCTGGGTGCTCAGTGCTCGGGGTGCTGGGTGCTCATTAATCAGGGTGCTGGGTGCTCAGTACGCTGGGTGCTCAGTACTCAGGGTGCTGGGTGTTCAGTGCTCGGGGTGCTGGGTGCTCATTAATCAGGTCGCTGGGTGCTCAGTACGCTGGGTGCTCAGTACTCAGGGTGCTGGGTGCTCAGTACTCAGGGTGCTCGGTGCTCAGTACTCAGGGTGCTGGGTGCTCAGTGCTCGGGGTGCTGGGTGCTCATTAATCAGGGTGCTGGGTGCTCAGTACTCAGGGTGCTCAGTGCTTGGGGTGCTGGGTGCTCAGTACTCAGGGTGCTCAGTGCTTGGGGTGCAGGGTGCTCAGTACTCAGGGTGCTGGTTGCTCAGTGCTCAGGGTGCTAGGTGCTGAGTACTCAGGGTGCTGGGTGCTCAGTGCTCGGGGTGCTGGGTGCTCAGTGCTCGGGGTGCTGGGTGCTCAGTGCTCAGGGTTCTGGGTGCTCAGTACTCGGGGTGCTGGGTGCTCAGTGCTCGCGGTGCTCGGTGCTCAGTGCTCGGGGTGCTGGGTGCTCAGTGCTCAGGGTGCTGGGTGCTCAGTACTCGGGGTGCTCGGTGCTCAGTACTCAGGGTACTGGGTGCTCAGGGTCCTCGGTGCTCAGTACTCAGGGTGCTCAGTACTCAGCTTGCTTTGTGCTCAGTGCTCAGAGTGCTGGGTGCTCAGTACTCAGGGTGCTCGGTGCTCAGTACTCAGGGTGCTCAGTGCTCAGTGCTCTGGGTGCTCAGTACTCAGGGTGCTCAGTGCTCAGGGTGCTGGGTGCTCAGTGCTCGGGGTGCTGGGTACTCAGTGCTCAGTGCTCGGGGTGCTGGGTGCTCAGTCCTCAGTACACAGGGTGCTGGTTGCTCAGTGCTCGGGGTGCTGGATGCTCAGTACTCAGGGTCCTGGGTGCTCAGTGCTCAGGGTGCTGGGTGCTCAGTACTCAGGGTGCTGGGTGCTCAGTGCTCAGGGTGCTGGGTGCTCAGTACTCAGGGTGCTGGGTCCTCAGTGCTCAGGGTGCTGGGTGCTCAGTGCTCGGGGTGCTCAGTACTCAGGGTGCTGTGTGTTCAGTGCTCAGGGTACTGGGTGCTCAGTACTCAGGGTGCTCGGTGCTGAGTACTCAGGGTGCTGGGTGCTCAGTACTCCGGGTGCTGGGTGCTCAGTGCTCGGGGTGCTCGGTGCTCAGTGCTCAGGGTGCTGGGTGCTCAGTACTCAGGGTGCTCATTGCTCAGGGTGCTGGGTGCTCAGTACTCAGGTTGCTGGGTGCTCAGTACTCAGGGTGCTCAGTGCTCAGTACTCAGGGTGCTCAGTGCTCAGTGCTCAGTACTCAGGGTGCTCAGTGCTCAGGGTGCTGGGTGCTCAGTGCTCAGGGTGCTGGGTGCTCTGTGCTCAGGGTGCTCGGTGCTCAGTGCTCAGGTTGCTGGGTGCTCAGTACTCAGGGTGCTGGGTGCTCAGTACTCAGGGTGCTCAGTGCTCAGTACTCAGGGTGCTCAGTGCTCAGTACTCAGGGTGCTCAGTGCTCAAGGTGCTGGGTGTTCAGTGCTCGGGGTGCTGGGTACTCAGACCTCAGGGTGCTGGGTGCTCAGTGCTCACGGTACTCTGTGCTCAGTGCTCAGGGTGCTGGGTGCTCAGTGCTCAGGGTGCTGGCTGCTCAGTACTCAGGGTGCTGGGTGCTCAGCACTCAGGGTGCTCAGTACTCAGGGTGCTGGGTGCTCAGTGCTAGGGGTGCTGGGTGCTCAGTACTCAGGGTGCTCGGTGCTCAGTGCTCAGGTTGCTGGGTGCTCAGTACTCAGGGAGCTGGGTGCTCAGTACTCAGGGTGCTCAGTGCTCAGTACTCAGGGTGCTCCGTGCTCAGTACTCAGGGTGCTCAGTGCTCAAGGTGCTGGGTGTTCAGTGCTCGGGGTGCTGGGTTCTCAGTCCTCAGGGTGCTGGGTGCTCAGTACTCAGGGTGCTGGGTGCTCAGTGCTCGGGGTGCTGGGTGCTCAGTACTCAGGGTGCTGGGTGCTCAGTGCTCAGGGTGCTGGGTGCTCAGTGCTCAGGGTGCTCGGTGCTTAGTACTCATGGTGCTCGGTGCTCGGGGTGCTGGGTGCTCAGTGCTCGGTGTGCTGGGTGCTCAGTGCTCGGGGTGCTGGGTGCTGAGTGCTCAGTGTGCTGGGTGCTCAGTGCTCGGGGTGCTGGGTGCTCAGTGCTCAGGGTGCTCGGTGCTCAGTACTCAGGGTGCTGGGTGCTCAGTGCTCGGGGTGCTGGGTGCTCATTAATCAGGGTGCTGGGTGCTCAGTACGCTGGGTGCTCAGTACTCAGGGTGCTGGGTGTTCAGTGCTCGGGGTGCTGGGTGCTCATTAATCAGGGTGCTGGGTGCTCAGTACGCTGGGTGCTCAGTACTCAGGGTGCTGGGTGCTCAGTACTCAGGGTGCTCGGTGCTCAGTACTCAGGGTGCTGGGTGCTCAGTGCTCGGGGTGCTGGGTGCTCATTAATCAGGGTGCTGGGTGCTCAGTACTCAGGGTGCTCAGTGCTTGGGGTGCTGGGTGCTCAGTACTCAGGGTGCTCAGTGCTTGGGGTGCAGGGTGCTCAGTACTCAGGGTGCTGGTTGCTCAGTGCTCAGGGTGCTAGGTGCTGAGTACTCAGGGTGCTGGGTGCTCAGTGCTCGGGGTGCTGGGTGCTCAGTGCTCGGGGTGCTGGGTGCTCAGTGCTCGGGGTGCTGGGTGCTCAGTGCTCAGGGTTCTGGGTGCTCAGTGCTCGGGGTGCTGGGTGCTCAGTGCTCAGGGTGCTGGGTGCTCAGTACTCGGGGTGCTCGGTGCTCAGTACTCAGGGTACTGGGTGCTCAGGGTCCTCGGTGCTCAGTACTCAGGGTGCTCAGTACTCAGCTTGCTTTGTGCTCAGTGCTCAGAGTGCTGGGTGCTCAGTACTCAGGGTGCTCGGTGCTCAGTACTCAGGGTGCTCAGTGCTCAGTGCTCTGGGTGCTCAGTACTCAGGGTGCTCAGTGCTCAGGGTGCTGGGTGCTCAGTGCTCGGGGTGCTGGGTACTCAGTGCTCAGTGCTCGGGGTGCTGGGTGCTCAGTCCTCAGTACACAGGGTGCTGGTTGCTCAGTGCTCGGGGTGCTGGATGCTCAGTACTCAGGGTCCTGGGTGCTCAGTGCTCAGGGTGCTGGGTGCTCAGTACTCAGGGTGCTGGGTGCTCAGTGCTCAGGGTGCTGGGTGCTCAGTACTCAGGGTGCTGGGTCCTCAGTGCTCAGGGTGCTGGGTGCTCAGTGCTCGGGGTGCTCAGTACTCAGGGTGCTGTGTGTTCAGTGCTCAGGGTACTGGGTGCTCAGTACTCAGGGTGCTCGGTGCTGAGTACTCAGGGTGCTGGGTGCTCAGTACTCCGGGTGCTGGGTGCTCAGTGCTCGGGGTGCTCGGTGCTCAGTGCTCAGGGTGCTGGGTGCTCAGTACTCAGGGTGCTCATTGCTCAGGGTGCTGGGTGCTCAGTACTCAGGTTGCTGGGTGCTCAGTACTCAGGGTGCTCAGTGCTCAGTACTCAGGGTGCTCAGTGCTCAGTACTCAGGGTGCTCAGTGCTCAGGGTGCTGGGTGCTCAGTGCTCAGGGTGCTGGGTGCTCAGTGCTCAGGGTGCTCGGTGCTCAGTGCTCAGGTTGCTGGGTGCTCAGTACTCAGGGTGCTGGGTGCTCAGTACTCAGGGTGCTCAGTGCTCAGTACTCAGGCTGCTCAGTGCTCAGTACTCAGGGTGCTCAGTGCTCAAGGTGCTGGGTGTTCAGTGCTCGGGGTGCTGGGTACTCAGACCTCAGGGTGCTGGGTGCTCAGTGCTCACGGTACTCTGTGCTCAGTGCTCAGGGTGCTGGGTGCTCAGTACTCAGGGTGCTGGGTGCTCAGTGCTCAGGGTGCTCGGTGCTTAGTACTCATGGTGCTCGGTGCTCGGGATGCTGGGTGCTCAGTGCTCGGGGTGCTCGGTGCTCAGTACTCAGGGTGCTCAGTGCTCAGGGTGCTGGGTGCTCAGTGCTCAGGGTGATCGGTGCTCAGTACTCAGGGTGCTCAGTACTCAGGGTGCTGGGTGCTCAGGGCTCGGGGTGCTGGGAGCTCAGTACACAGGGTGCTGGGTGCTCAGTGCTCGGGGTGCTGGGTGCTGAGTGCTCAGGGTGCTGGGTGCTCTGTACTCGGGGTGCTCGGTGCTCAGTACTCAGGGTGCTGGGTGCTCAGTACTCAGGGTGCTGGGTGCTCAGTACTCAGGGTGCTCGCTGCTCAGTACTCAGGGTGCTGGGTGCTCAGTGCTCAGGGTGCTGGGTGCTCAGTACTCAGGGTGCTGGGTACTCAGTGCTCAGGGTGATCGGTGCTCAGTCCTCAGGGTGCTCAGTACTCAGGGTGCTGGGTGCTCAGTGCTCAGGTTGCTCAGTACTAAGGGTGCTGAGTGCTCAGTACTCAGGGTGCTGGGTGCTCAGTGCTCGGGTGCTGGGTGCTCAGTACTCAGGATGCTGGGTGGTCAGTGCTCAGGGTGCTGGGTGCTCAGTACTCAGGGTGCTGGGTGCTCAGTACTCAGGGTGCTCAGTGCTCGGGGAGCTCGGTGCTCAGTACTCAGGGTGCTGGGTGCTCAGTAGTCAGTGCTCGGGGTCCTGGGTGCTCAGCGCTCTGGGTGCTTAGTGCACAGTACTCAGGGTGCTGGGTGCTCAGTATTCAGGGTTCTCAGTGCTCGGGGTGCTGGGTGCTCAGTACTCAGGGTGCTTGGTGCACAATTCTCAGGGTGCTGGGTGCTCAGTACTCTTGGTGCTGGGTGCTCAGTACTCGGGGTGCTGGGTGCTCATTACTCAATGTGCTGGGTGCTCAGTGCTCGGGGTGCTCGCTGCTCAGTACTCTTGGTGCTGGGTGCTCAGTACTCAGGGTGCTGGGTGCTCAGTGCTCGGGGTTCTCGGTGCTCAGTGCTCAGGATGCTCGGTGCTCAGTACATTTGGTGCTGGGTGCTCAGTACTCAGGGTGCTGGGTGCTCAGTGCCTGGGGTGCTCGGTGCTCAGTACTCAGGGTGCTGGGTGCTCAGTGCTCAGGATGCTGGGTGCTCAGTACTCAGGGTGCTCAGTACTCAGGACTCAGGGTGCTGGGTGCTCAGTGCTCAGGGTGCTGGGTGCTCAGTGCTCGGGGTGCTCGGTGCTCAGTACTCAGGGTGCTTGGTGCTCAGTACTCAGGGTGCTGGGTGCTCAGTACTCAGGGTGCTGGGTGCTCAGTGCTCAGGGTGCTGTGTGCTCAGTACTCAGGGTGCTGGATGCTCAGTACTCAGGGTGCTGGGTGCTCAGTGCTCAGGGTGCTGGGTGCTCAGTGCTCGGGGTGCTCGGTGCTCAGTGCTCGGGGTGCTGGGTGCTCAGTTCTCAGGGTGCTGGGTGCTCAGTACTCGGGGTGCTCGGTGCTCAGTACTCAGGGTGCTGGGTGCTCAGTACTCAGGGTGCTCGGTGCTCAGTACTCAGGGTGCTGGGTGCTCAGTGCTCATTTGCTGGGTGCTAAGTTCTCAGGGTGCTGGGTGCTCAGTACTCAGGGTGCTGGGTGCTCAGTGCTCAGGGTGCTGGCTGCTCAGTACTCAGGGTGCTGGGTGCTCAGCACTCAGGGTGCTCAGTACTCAGGGTGCTGGGTGCTCAGTGCTAGGGGTGCTGGGTGCTCAGTACTCAGGGTGCTCAGTACTCAGGGTGCTGTGTGCTCAGTGCTCGGGGTGCTGGATGCTCAGTGCTCAGGGTGATCGGTGCTCAGTACTCAGGATGCTGGGTGCTCAGTACTCAGGGTGCTGGGTGCTCAGTCCTCAGGGTGCTCAGTGCTCAGTCAGGGTGCTCGATGCTCAGTACTAAGGGTGCTCAGTGCTCAGTACTCAGGTTGCTCAGTGCTCAGTGCTCGGGGTGCTGGGTGCTCAGTACTCAGGGTGCTGGGTGCTCAGGACTCAGGGTGCTGGGTGCTCAGTGCTCAGTACTCAGCGTGCTGGGTGCTCAGTGCTCGGGGTGCTGGGTCCTCAGTGCTCAGGGTGCTGGGTGCTCAGTACTCAGTGTGCTGGGTGCTCAGTGCTCGGGGTGCTGGGTCCTCAGTGCTCAGGGTGCTCAATGCTCAGTGCTCGGGGTGCTGGGTGCTCAGTGCTCGGGGTGCTGGGTGCTCAGTGCTCAGGGTGCTGGTTGCTCAGTACTCAGTGTGCTCAGTGCTCAGGGTGCTGGGTGCTCAGTGCTCAGGGTGCTGGGTGCTCAGTGCTCGGGGTGCTCGGTGCTCAGTACTCAGGGTGCTTGGTGCTCAGTACTCAGGGTGCTGGGTGCTCAGTACTCAGGGTGCTGGGTGCTCAGTGCTCAGGGTGCTGTGTGCTCAGTACTCAGGGTGCTGGATGCTCAGTACTCAGGGTGCTGGGTGCTCAGTGCTCAGGGTGCTGGGTGCTCAGTGCTCGGGGTGCTCGGTGCTCAGTGCTCGGGGTGCTGGGTGCTCAGTTCTCAGGGTGCTGGGTGCTCAGTACTCGGGGTGCTCGGTGCTCAGTACTCAGGGTGCTGGGTGCTCAGTACTCAGGGTGCTCAGTGCTCAGTACTCAGGGTGCTGGGTGCTCAGTGCTCATTTGCTGGGTGCTAAGTTCTCAGGGTGCTGGGTGCTCAGTACTCAGGGTGCTGGGTGCTCAGTGCTCAGGGTGCTGGCTGCTCAGTACTCAGGCTGCTGGGTGCTCAGCACTCAGGGTGCTCAGTACTCAGGGTGCTGGGTGCTCAGTGCTAGGGGTGCTGGGTGCTCAGTACTCAGGGTGCTCAGTACTCAGGGTGCTGTGTGCTCAGTGCTCGGGGTGCTGGATGCTCAGTGCTCAGGGTGATCGGTGCTCAGTACTCAGGATGCTGGGTGCTCAGTACTCAGGGTGCTGGGTGCTCAGTCCTCAGGGTGCTCAGTGCTCAGTCAGGGTGCTCGATGCTCAGTACTAAGGGTGCTCAGTGCTCAGTACTCAGATTGCTCAGTGCTCAGTGCTCGGGGTGCTGGGTGCTCAGTACTCAGGGTGCTGGGTGCTCAGGACTCAGGGTGCTGGGTGCTCAGTGCTCAGTACTCAGCGTGCTGGGTGCTCAGTGCTCGGGGTGCTGGGTCCTCAGTGCTCAGGGTGCTGGGTGCTCAGTAGTCAGTGTGCTGGGTGCTCAGTGCTCGGGGTGCTGGGTCCTCAGTGCTCAGGGTGCTCAATGCTCAGTGCTCGGGGTGCTGGGTGCTCAGTGCTCGGGGTGCTGGGTGCTCAGTGCTCAGGGTGCTGGTTGCTCAGTACTCAGTGTGCTCAGTGCTCAGGGTGCTGGGTGCTCAGAACTCAGGGTGCTGGGTGCTCAGTACTCAGGGTGCTGGGTGCTCAGTACTCAGGGTGCTTGGTGCTCAGTACTCAGGGTGCTGGGTGCTCAGTGCTCAGGGTGCTCGGTGCTCAGTACTCATGGTGCTGGGTGATCATTCTCGGGGTGCTGGGTGCTCAGTACTCAGGTTGCTCAGTACTCTGGGTGCACGGGGCTCAGTACTCATGGTGCTGGGTGATCAGTACTCAGGGTGCTCGGTGCTCAGTTCTCAGGGTGCTCGGTGCTCAGTGTTTGGGGTGCTGGGTGCTCAGTACTCAGGGTGCTGGGTGCTCAGTGCTCAGGCTGCTGGCTGCTCAGTGCTCAGTGTGCTGGGTGCTCAGTACTCAGTGCTCAGGATGCTGGATGCTCATTGCTCAGGGTGCTGGGTGCTCAGTGCTCAGGGTGCTCAGTGCTCAGTACACAGGGTGCTGGGTGCTCAGTACTCAGGGTGCTGGGTGCTCAATGCTCGGGGTACCCGGTGCTCAGTGCTCGGGGTGCTAGGTGCTCAGTACTCAGGGTGCTGAGTGCTCAGTGCTCAGGGTGCTGGGTGCTCAGTGCTCAGGGTGCTGGGTGCTCAGTGCTCGGGGAGCTCGGTGCTCAGAACTCAGGGTGCTGGGTGCTCAGTACTCAGGGTGCTCAGTACTCAGTACTCAGGGTGCTGGGTGCTCAGTGCTTGGGGTGCTGTGTGCTCAGTGCTCAGGGAGCTGGGTGCTCAGTGCTCGGGGTGCTGGGTGCTCAGTACTCGGGGTGCTCGGTGCTCAGTACTCAGGGTGCTGGGTGCTCAGTAATCAGGGTGCTGGGTGTTCAGTACTCAGGGTGCTGGGTGCTCAGTACTCAGGGTGCTGGGTGCTCAGTATTCCGGGTGCTGGGTGCTCAGTACTCAGGGTGCTGTGTGCTCAGTACTCAGGGTGCTTGGTGCTCATTACTCAGGGTGCTGGGTGCTCAGTGCTCAGGATGCTGGGTGCTCAGTGCTCGGGGTGCTCGGTGCTCTGTACTCAGGGTGCTGGGTGCTCAGTGCTCGGGGTGCTGGGTGCTCAGTGCTCAGGATGCTGGGTGCTCAGTGCTCGGGGTGCTCGGTGCTCTGTACTCAGGGTGCTGGGTGCTCAGTGCTCCGGGTGCTGACTGCTCAGTGCTCAGTGCTCAGGGTGCAGGCTGCTCAGTACTCAGGGTGCTCGGTGCTCAGTACTCAGGGTGCTGGGTGCTCAGTACTCAGGGTGCTGGGTGCTCAGTACTCAGGGTGCTCGGTGCTCAGTAATCAGTGTGCTGGGTGCTCAGTGCTCAGGTGCTGGGTGCTAAGTACTCAGGGTGCTGGGTGCTCAGTACTCAGGGTGCTGGGTGCTCAGTGCTCAGGGTTCTGGGTGCTCAGTACTCAGGGTGCTGGGTGCTCAGCACTCAGGGTGCTCAGTACTCCGGGTGCTGTGTGCTAAGTGCTCGGGGTCCTGGATGCTCAGTCCTCAGGGTGATCGGTGCTCAGTACTCAGGATGCTGGGTGCTCAGTACTCAGGGTGCTGGGTGCTCAGTACTCAGGGTGCTGGGTGCTCAGTCCTCAGGGTGCTCAGTGCTCAGGGTGCTGGGTGCTCAGTGCTCGGGGTGCTCGGTGCTCAGTACTCAGGGTGCTGAGTGCTCAGTACTCAGGGTGCTGGGTGCTCAGTACTCAGGCTGCTGTGTGCTCAGTGCTCAGGGTGTTGGGTGCTCAGTGCTCAGCGTGCTCAGTGCTCAGAAATAAGGGTGCTGGGTGCTCAGTACTCAGGGTGCTGGGTGCTCAGTGCTCGGGGTCCTGGGTGCTCAGTACTCAGTGTGCTGGGTGCTCAGTGCTCGGGGTGCTCAGTGCTCAGTACTCAAGGTGCTGCGTGCTCAGTGCTCACGGTGCTGGGTGCTCAGTCCTCGGGGTGTTCCGTGCTCAGTGCTCAGGGTGCTGGGTGCTCAGTACTCAGGGTGCTCGGTGCTCAGTACTAAGGGTGCTCAGTGCTCAGTGCTCGGGGTGCTCGGTGCTCAGTTCTCAGGGTGCTGGGTGCTCAGTACTCAGGGTGCTGGGTGCTCAGTGCTCAGTACTCAGCGTGCTGGGTGCTCAGTGCTCGGGGTGCTGGGTCCTCAGTGCTCAGGGTGCTGGGTGCTCAGTAGTCAGTGTGCTGGGTGCTCAGTGCTCGGGGTGCTGGGTCCTCAGTGCTCAGGGTGCTCAATGCTCAGTGCTCGGGGTGCTGGGTGCTCAGTGCTCGGGGTGCTGGGTGCTCAGTGCTCAGGGTGCTGGTTGCTCAGTACTCAGTGTGCTCAGTGCTCAGGGTGCTGGGTGCTCAGAACTCAGGGTGCTGGGTGCTCAGTACTCAGGGTGCTGGGTGCTCAGTACTCAGGGTGCTTGGTGCTCAGTACTCAGGGTGCTGGGTGCTCAGTGCTCAGGGTGCTCGGTGCTCAGTACTCATGGTGCTGGGTGATCATTCTCGGGGTGCTGGGTGCTCAGTACTCAGGTTGCTCAGTACTCTGGGTGCACGGGGCTCAGTACTCATGGTGCTGGGTGATCAGTACTCAGGGTGCTCGGTGCTCAGTTCTCAGGGTGCTCGGTGCTCAGTGTTTGGGGTGCTGGGTGCTCAGTACTCAGGGTGCTGGGTGCTCAGTGCTCAGGCTGCTGGCTGCTCAGTGCTCAGTGTGCTGGGTGCTCAGTACTCAGTGCTCAGGATGCTGGATGCTCATTGCTCAGGGTGCTGGGTGCTCAGTGCTCAGGGTGCTCAGTGCTCAGTACACAGGGTGCTGGGTGCTCAGTACTCAGGGTGCTGGGTGCTCAATGCTCGGGGTACCCGGTGCTCAGTGCTCGGGGTGCTAGGTGCTCAGTACTCAGGGTGCTGAGTGCTCAGTGCTCAGGGTGCTGGGTGCTCAGTGCTCAGGGTGCTGGGTGCTCAGTGCTCGGGGAGCTCGGTGCTCAGAACTCAGGGTGCTGGGTGCTCAGTACTCAGGGTGCTCAGTACTCAGTACTCAGGGTGCTGGGTGCTCAGTGCTTGGGGTGCTGTGTGCTCAGTGCTCAGGGAGCTGGGTGCTCAGTGCTCGGGGTGCTGGGTGCTCAGTACTCGGGGTGCTCGGTGCTCAGTACTCAGGGTGCTGGGTGCTCAGTAATCAGGGTGCTGGGTGTTCAGTACTCAGGGTGCTGGGTGCTCAGTACTCAGGGTGCTGGGTGCTCAGTATTCCGGGTGCTGGGTGCTCAGTACTCAGGGTGCTGTGTGCTCAGTACTCAGGGTGCTTGGTGCTCATTACTCAGGGTGCTGGGTGCTCAGTGCTCAGGATGCTGGGTGCTCAGTGCTCGGGGTGCTCGGTGCTCTGTACTCAGGGTGCTGGGTGCTCAGTGCTCGGGGTGCTGGGTGCTCAGTGCTCAGGATGCTGGGTGCTCAGTGCTCGGGGTGCTCGGTGCTCTGTACTCAGGGTGCTGGGTGCTCAGTGCTCCGGGTGCTGACTGCTCAGTGCTCAGTGCTCAGGGTGCAGGCTGCTCAGTACTCAGGGTGCTCGGTGCTCAGTACTCAGGGTGCTGGGTGCTCAGTACTCAGGGTGCTGGGTGCTCAGTACTCAGGGTGCTCGGTGCTCAGTAATCAGTGTGCTGGGTGCTCAGTGCTCAGGTGCTGGGTGCTAAGTACTCAGGGTGCTGGGTGCTCAGTACTCAGGGTGCTGGGTGCTCAGTGCTCAGGGTTCTGGGTGCTCAGTACTCAGGGTGCTGGGTGCTCAGCACTCAGGGTGCTCAGTACTCCGGGTGCTGTGTGCTAAGTGCTCGGGGTCCTGGATGCTCAGTCCTCAGGGTGATCGGTGCTCAGTACTCAGGATGCTGGGTGCTCAGTACTCAGGGTGCTGGGTGCTCAGTACTCAGGGTGCTGGGGTGCTCAGTCCTCAGGGTGCTCAGTGCTCAGGGTGCTGGGTGCTCAGTGCTCGGGGTGCTCGGTGCTCAGTACTCAGGGTGCTGAGTGCTCAGTACTCAGGGTGCTGGGTGCTCAGTACTCAGGCTGCTGTGTGCTCAGTGCTCAGGGTGTTGGGTGCTCAGTGCTCAGCGTGCTCAGTGCTCAGAAATAAGGGTGCTGGGTGCTCAGTACTCAGGGTGCTGGGTGCTCAGTGCTCGGGGTCCTGGGTGCTCAGTACTCAGTGTGCTGGGTGCTCAGTGCTCGGGGTGCTCAGTGCTCAGTACTCAAGGTGCTGCGTGCTCAGTGCTCACGGTGCTGGGTGCTCAGTCCTCGGGGTGTTCCGTGCTCAGTGCTCAGGGTGCTGGGTGCTCAGTACTCAGGGTGCTCGGTGCTCAGTACTAAGGGTGCTCAGTGCTCAGTGCTCGGGGTGCTCGGTGCTCAGTTCTCAGGGTGCTGGGTGCTCAGTACTCAGGGTGCTGGGTGCTCAGTGCTCAGTACTCAGCGTGCTGGGTGCTCAGTGCTCGGGGTGCTGGGTCTTCAGTGCTCAGGGTGCTCAGTGCTCAGTGCTCGGGGTGCTGGGTGCTCAGTGCTCGGGGTGCTGGGTGCTCCTTGCTCAGGGTGCTGGTTGCTCAGTACTCAGTGTGCTCAGTTCTCAGGGTGCTGGGTGCTCAGAACTCAGGGTGCTGGGTGCTCAGTACTCAGGGTGCTGGGTGCTCAGTACTCAGGGTGCTTGGTGCTCAGTACTCAGGGTGCTGGGTGCTCAGTGCTCAGGGTGCTCGGTGCTCAGTACTCATGGTGCTGGGTGCTCATTCTCGGGGTGCTGGGTGCTCAGTACTCAGGTTGCTCAGTACTCTGGGTACCCGGGGCTCAGTACTCATGGTGCTGGGTGCTCAGTACTCAGGGTGCTTGGTGCTCAGTTCTCAGGGTGCTCGGTGCTCAGTGTATGGGGTGCTGGGTGCTCAGTACTCAGGGTGCTGTGTACTCAGTGCTCATGGTGCTGGCTGCTCAGTTCTCAGGATGCTGGGTGCTCAGTA